>NW_007249313.1:23978-40972 GCF_000164805.1 Carlito syrichta | reverse complement strand
CAAAGTCTCTTTGAGTGTATATTTCTTTATGTGTCAGGAATATTCTCATCTTAGGCTCTTATGTTCTTCAGAGTCCTGTGATCGCCTCCCTTGTCCAGATGTCCCCGTTACTTTTCTCTTATCTTGCAGTGCTTGTTTCTAAAGAGAACTCAAAAGAAGCTTTTAGTAATGTTTCCCAGGCCCCTCAAGGTTACTTTCTGTTTTAGCTGATCTGTCATAAAAGTGTCTGATTATTATATTCTGAGTTCAGTGAAAACCTACTTTATAAATGTTAACTTAGAGTTATAAGTTTATAGTTTTAACTATAGAATTAAGTAAAAACCTTAACATTAATCTTTATCCTAAGTTAGTGAAAACAGTGTTATAAATCACCTACATAACTCCTAGATAAGTGTTAGAACTTATAATGAATTCATAATGAACTACTATAAACTTGTGCTTCTAAAAAACCTTATGTCTAAACACTAAATTGCATAATCCTAAATCAAATAAGGAGTGAATATACTTATATCATTTATTACTTCAGCAATATCTAGTAACTTCTAACCAAGTGAAAGAAAGCATTCTTGATGTGCTTCAGAGTTTAACCCTTGCATATGTTAGAAAAGGCCAAGTGGCATAGTGGGAAAAATGGAAAAATAAACCATGACATTTCCAGGTTAGCTGTGAGTACTTCACATAAACATGCCATTTTCTTCTTCCACGACTGCACAGAATTCTTCAGCGGTATCAAACAGCAAAGGTGAAAGACAGAAGGGCCTCAGCTTCCTGGGCTCGACCTGCGGCCCGGGGTCTTCGGCCCACCCGGACTCTGTCAATCAGGTGGGCCTCCAAGGCTGGCTCCCAACACTTTTTAATTTGAAATAGTCCCTTGCTTATTTGTTGCTGTTGTTGTTACCTTTGTTTTTGGTGTGATGTCAAAAAAATCATTGCCAAGACCAATGTCGTGAAGCTTTCCTCTGTATTTTCTTTTAGAAGATTTACAGTTTCGGGTCTTACATTTAAGCCTTTAATTAATTTTGAATTGACTTTATGTATGGTATAAGATAAGAATATAATTTCATTTTTTATTGTAACTAACCAGTTTTTCCAACACCATTTAATAAAGAGATTATCCTTTCCCAATTGTATATTCTCAGCACCTTTGTCAAAGATTAGTTGATCATATTTGTGTGGGCTTGTTTCTGGCCTTTGTTCTCTTCCATTGATCCATGTATATATTTTTAATGCTGGTGTCATACTGATTGGCTCACTCTATCTTTGTAATATAATTTGAGATTAAGGAGTGTAATGATTCCAGCTTTGTTCTTTTTGCTCAAGATTGCTGTAGCTATTAGAGTCCAAATATTTACTCATATACTCAAATATATTGGTCTTTAGTATTTATGGTTCTGTCTTACTATGTGTTGATGGTTTTCCTAACTATTTCTTCCAAATTCTTGTTCTGTTTTTCCCTTACCCATTTATTTTTTATTTTTATTTTTATTTTTTTTGGTAACTGAGCACTGGCTCAAACTTTGAAATTATAGTAGTGCATTTTTTTCCTCTCTCTGTATTCATCAAATTCTCAGTGTTCTGTTTACCTATTTCTATACTAATATTTGTGTCCCTAATATTTTATGCAATATCCAAATCATTATAAAAATGTATTATTTATTTCTGGCTGCTTTTAAGACTTTCTCTTTCTCTTTAGTTTTCAGGTGTCTAAGTATGAAACATATAGGCCTGGATATTTTGGGGGGAGTTGGTAAGCTTTTTGAATATTGAGACATTTCTTTCATCAAAATTTGAACACTTTTAGCCATTATTTCTCAGAATACCGACATACTTATCTTACTGAACTTTGCTTATTGCACTTCACAAATATTGTGCTTTCTACAAATTAAAAGTTTTTGGCAGCTCTGCATTAAGCAAGTCTATCAGCACCATTTTTCCAACAGAATGTGCTCACTTCATGTTTCTGTGTCACATTTTTCTGATTCTCACAATATTACAAACTTTTAAAAATTATTATTATATCTGTTATGGTGATCTGTGATCAGTGATCTTTGCTATTACTATGCAATTGTTTGGGGGGGTACCATAAACTGCACCCTTATAAGATGGAAACCTTAATAAAAATTGTGTGCATTCTGATTGCTTTGTTGGCTGGTTGTTTCCCTGTCTCTCTTCCTCTTCTTAGGGATCCTGATTTCCTGAGACACAAAAATATTAAAATTAAGCCAATTAAGAATCCTGCAATGGCCTTTAAGTGTTCAAGTGAAAGAAAGATTGGCGGATCTTTCACTTTAAATACAAAGGCTATAAATGATTAAGCTTAATGAGAAAGACATGCTATGCTGAATGCTATGTCTTTTATGCCTAGTAGTTAACCAAGTTGCGAATGTAAATGAAACATTCTCAAAGAAAACTAAAGGTAATACTTTAATTTATTTGAATGAACACATGAATAATAAAAAAGTAAAACAGCTTCATTGCTGATATAGAGAAAGTTTGAGTGGTCTAGACAGATCAAACCAGACACAACATTCCCTTAAGCCAAAGTTTAACCTTGAGCAAGGCTCCAACTCTTACCAGTTATTTAAGGTTGTGAGATGGGAAGAAGCTGCAGAAGAAAAGTTTGAAGCAAAACAACCTGCTTATGAGGTTTAAGGAAAGATGCCATCTCCATATCATACAAAAACAAGGTGGCACAGCAAGTGCTAATGTAGAAGCTGCCTCAAGTTATCTAAAAGATCTAGCTAAGATTATTGATAGTGGCTACAATAAACAATATATTTTCAGTGTAGAAAAAAATCATCTTCTGTTGGAAGAAAATGTCACCTAGGACTTCAATAGCTAGAGAGAAGTCAATGCCTGGCTTCAAAGCTTCAAAGGATAGGTTGACTCTATTGTTAGGGATTAATGTAAGTGTTAGTTACTTTAAGTTGAGGTCAATGCTTATTTATTATTACAAAAATCCTAAGGTGCTAAACAATTATGCTAAATCTACTCTGCCTGTGCTCTGTAAATAGAAAAGCAAAGTCTGAATGACAGCACATCTTTTTACAGCATGATTTATTGAATATTTAAAGCATACTGTTAAGCCCTACTACACAGAAAAAACATTGTTTCCAAATATACTGTTGTTTAGCAATGAACCTAGTAACCCAAGGAGTTAAATGGAGACATACAAACAGATTAATGTTGTTTTCATGCCTGCCAACACTTTTATTCTGCAGCTCATGGATCAAGGAGTAGTTTTGACTGTCAAGTCTTACCATTTAAGAACTACATTTTGTGAGGCTGTCGCTGCCATAGAGATTAATTCTTCTGTCGAATCTGGGCAAAGTTAGTTGAAAATCTTCTGGAAAAGATTGACCAACCTAGATGCCTCAGGAGCATTTATTATTCAAGGGAAGAGGCCAAAATACTAATGTTGATAAGCATTTGGAAGAAGTTGATCCCAATTATCCCAATTATTGTGGATGACTTTGAGGAATTCAGAACTTCTGTGGAGGAAGTAGCTGCAGATGTGGTGGATAGCAGGATAACTAGAATAGATGTCAATTAAGACCTTAAAAGCATAAGCAACAACAACAAAAATAGACAAATGGGACTTAATTAGACCAAAAAGCTTAAGCCAGCAACATAAATAACAGAGTGCACAAACAACATCCAGAAAGGGAGAAAATATTTACAAACTATGCCACTGACAAGGGACTAGGGACTAAAGTCTAGCATTTACAAAAGAAACTCCAACAAAGCAATAAAAAAAGAAAAGAAAAAGAAAAAGCCATAATATCCCCACTGAAAAGTGGGAAAAGGAAATGAATAGAAACTTTTCTAAAGAAGACATAAAAATGGCTAGCAAGAACATGAAAACATGTTCCACATCAGAAAAATGCATTATTAAAACCACACTGAAATATCATCTTACACAAGTCAGAATAGTTATTACTAAAAACTCAAAAAATCACAGAATTTGGAGAGGATAAGGAAAAAATACTTACACATTGTTGGTGGAAATGCAAATTAGCAAACCTCTATGAAAAACAGCACTGAGTTCTAAAAATAGAATTAACATTGAATTTAGCAATCCAATTACTGGGCATCTACCCAAATGAAAAGAAATAATTATATCAAGAAGATACCTGCACTCATGTTTATTGCAGTACTATTTACAATTACAAATATGTGGAATCAATCTGAATGTCCACAATAGATGATTGAATGAAGAAAATGTGGTATAAAAACACAATTGACTACTACTTAGTCATAAAAATAATAAAATCATGTATTTTTCAGTAACATGAATGGAACTAGAGGTCATTATCTTAAGTGAAACAGTTCAGAAACAGAACGCCAATTATTTTATGTTCTCATTTATAAGTGGGAGCTAAATAATGTGCACACAAAATCACAGAGTGTGGATTAATAGACATAGGAGATTCAGAAGAATGAAAGGGTGAGAAGGGAGTAAGGGATAAAAATTTACTTAATGGATAAAATGTATATCATTCAGATGATGGTTACACTGAAAGTCCCGACTTCACCACTAAGAAATAAATCCGTGTAACAAAATTGCCCTTGTATCATTTAAATGTATACAAAAAAAAGTAGAGTGTGAAGATGTGACTGAATTTTTGCAATCTCATAATCAAATTTGAACAGCTAAGGAGTTACTTCTTATGGATAAGCAAAGAATGTTGTTTCTTGACATGGAATCTACAATTGGTGAAGATGCTGCGCACATTGTTGAAATGACAACAAAAGATTTAGAATATGATATAAATTTAGTTGATATAGTAGGGGCAGGTTTTGAGCGGACTGATTCCAATTTTTAAAGAAAAGATATGCTGTTGGTAAAATGCTATTAAATGGCATCACATGCTACAGAGAAATCTTTCATGAAAAGAAGAATCAATCTATGCAGTAAACTTAATTGTCTTATTTTAAGAAATTGCTAAATCCAACCCAACCACCCTGATCAGTCAGCAGCCATCAACATTGGGTCAAGATCCTCTATTAGCAAAAATATTTGGACTTGCTGAAGGATCAGATGATTATTAGCATTTTTAGCAATATTTTAAATTAAGATATGTATAATTTTTAGATACAACAATGTCACACTCTTAATAGACTTCAATACAGTGTAAGTAGTATTTTTATGTGCAGTGGGAAACCAGTGTTTGTGTGAGTCATTGTATCATAATATTTACTTTATTAAGGTGATATGGAACCAAATCCACAATATCTTCAAGATAGGCCTGTACTCTTTCAGCCTCACTCATACTTCTTCTAAGACTCCATACATATAAATATTAGCTCTTTTGTTATTGTCCCAGAAATCCTTGAGGCTTTGTTCATTTTTTTCAATTTGTTTTCTCTCTGTGGTTTAGATCTATCTTTAAATTCACTTATTATTTTCTGTCATCTCTACTTCAATACTAAATTCTTTCAGCAATTTTTTAAAAAACTCCAGCTTTTATATTTTTCAGTTTTATAATTTTTATTTAGTTATTTGTTGTATCTTTTATTTCTCTGGTGAGATTTTCTTTTTTAAAATTTATTTGTTTCAGTGAATTTTGTAATTATATATATAATACATTTTTTAATGATGTATAATTTAAAATTCTTGTCAGATAATTCCAAAATTTGATTCACCTTGGTATTGTCCTGTGTCAATTTTCTTTTTTTTTTTTTTTTTTCTCTAGTTACTCTAGTGGTTCTGGTGTAATTAATGATTTTTATTGTATACTGCTCACTTTTGATATTATGTTAAGTGAAGGCACTGAATCCTCTTTAAATCTTATTTAGCAGGCAGTTATCTTGTTTAAATGTTGCTAGGTCTACATTTTTGTACATTAATTTTCACAGTAGTTTAGTTTTTAAATGCCTTCCAGTGCTCTTTTGGTCTACTTCGAATGGTGGCATTTGCGTTTGCTCTAATTTTTTATGCTGTTTCCCACAGGAACAGAGGTACTTTTCCTGGGTGTGCTGCCTGTTACTGTAGGTGAGTGATAGAAAACTTTGCCCCACATAGATGGAAAATGCTTTCTCTGAGCCACTTCTTGTCTTAGCAGATCTCACTTAAAATTCCTTGTTAGAACTACTGATACCTGGTGTCTGTGAGATGAGGAAGAGAGTTCTATACAGTAGCTATTCCATCTAGCCATTTGTTTCTAGCAGCTATTTCTATGTGAGAGAAAGAAATCTCTAGCCTACAAGAATGAAATGTACATCCCAAGGCTGGGCCTTGCAGCTGGTATTTCTAGGTGGATCAGGGCAATCTCTAGCTCGTTGGGAAAGAGAATAATTCCCTGGAGTGAGACATTTGTTTTTAGTAGAATCTCCATTTCTGGTGCCACAGTAATGCCTGGAATTGTTATTGCTTTTCCTATTAGATCCAGGAGAAGACTTTCCTCCTCCTTGGGCCCTCCTCTGTTGCTATGTTGAATGTTGAGTTATGCCAGGCAAGTATTGATTTCTTTTGCTGTGTGAGTTGTCATGAAACACTGGAGTGCTGCATCGTTCCTTCAGTCCTAGAGTTTCTAGCCAGTTCACTTTCCACTTCCTACCTTTCAGAGTTCTCAAATCATTGCCTGATGCATTATTACTTGGATTTATAGTTGTATTTAGCAGAAAGAAGCAAAGAGAGATTAGTTTAAACCATCATTTCTGAACCTTAAGTCCTACATTTTGAGACTTAAAATAGGTTTGGGGAAGTTTCTATTTGTTAATATTTTTTACAGTAATAGCCTGAAATAAAAAAAACACCAAAAAAAAAAGAGTTTTTGTTTAAATAAATTTCTCAACAAACATCTGCTCATAATCAAAGCTGACCAGAATTGGAAAAGAAAACCTAAAGGATTTGCAAAGTATCAGAATAACAAGGTGCATCATATATGAGATGTGCGTGATAGTCACGTCAGAAGTAATAAGTCCTGAAAAGTCTTAAAATCTTTTCAAGGGATCATCGGGAATTAAAACTGGTTTAATGTCAAATCTCATGTAGAATTTGGATGATAGGAAAAAAAAATATTCCTGAGGAAAGATATGTCTGTTATTGAGTAGAATCGAAGTCAATATAAATATATTTTTAAATTTATAGACGTTGTTGTCACTTGTTTACATTTGTTAGAAATATCAAATACAATTATAGTGGAATAGGACAGGTTCGAGGTTGAAGATATTATTAATAAATATCAGATTTAACTTCTATAAATATATCTAAAAAAAAACTTCGTGGAATCTGCAGGAATTCTAATCATAAGATATCATAATGCTTTTTAAATTTATTTTTTATTCTTTAAGATAGGCTTTTGATTCCATATAACATTTATTTATTTACTTAAAACATTGTAATGCACAAGCAATGTGTAAATCAAATATACAAATCCCTTTAAAATGGTGGAAACATTCTCATTAGCACATGTGGAAAAAAAGAAATAATAAGTATTTTTTAATAAGTATATTTGAGGGTTTACCACTTTCATCAAGATAATAAGAAATAAAACTATTTGGATATTAAACTAATAATGAAGACGAAACTAACAAAGGCAAACAAACAGATTATTGGATTTATTTAAGCTGTTTGAAATATGAAAACAAAACAGCTTCCTGTGGGAGAGTTTGTGGACTGTGTTCTTGACATATATATTTAAAATGAAAAACAGAAATTGATAGAAGACTGAACTAAGAATGGTTAAAAAACTGTTTTCTACCCATTTTTTTCAGTTACAACAATAACAAAAGTGCCCATATAAACCATTCATGAGAAACATCTGCTTTTCCAACCTTGATGCAAACATCCAATCATGTCACAGGCCTTATTCAACAGACTTCAGCTATAGCTATGATGAAGAGCTTCATCTTAAAGCTAAGTATAAAATCACAGTGATATCTCAACAGCTGTGATCTGAGGGGAAAATCTAGCTGAATTGAAATGGTAGAGCCATTAGCTTTTTCTCCTAGCACACAAGCTTACCTATTGGAAATGTCATGAGATCATGGGGTGGTTATACTCTTGATGATGTGAGCATATGTGTTCTTAAATCTACATTCCATATCAAAACACTTCCATGTGTTCCAAGATCTAACTTGTGGATTCTCAACAGAATGTCTCTGTATAGTATTTGATTAACATTTAATCTGTTTGGGCTGGGCTGACATCCAAGGTGTTGCTGTGACTACAACAGAACTGGATGCAGCCAGAGTAACTAACTGCCGAATATTTCTATGCTAGTCTGTCTTTGTTTTGGGGGAAGCAGAAAATAGATAACTAGCAAGTATTCTTATTTATCCTTTATCTTATTCCTCTACTTTAACAGAACTGAATTAGACATAGAGGTTACTTAGTATTTAAAGAAGCACAGTATTAGCAAACAGTCAAATATTTATCTATAGTCTGTCTATCTATCTATCATCTATCAGTGAAGTAAATATTTGATCAAGGCAAGTTAGAACATTGATATTTATTATATTCTTATCATTCCCCACCATTTATTCATTATTTTAAAATCAAATTTTATGTTTGTGATATGTGAACTTTAGCAAAGTTTATCTTCCTGGTTAATAAACATTACATTAAATTCTTCTCTACTGCTAAATTACATTTATTATTTAATTAAACTTGGGCTATTTTTTGTAATTAGAGAACTTTGTTCTATTGAACTTCCAGTTGCTACCTCTTGTCTACAATGCCCAGCTCACTGCCTAGCTCCTCTAAGAATCATTTTTCTTTTTTCTTTTTTTTTTTTGAGTTGGAGTCTCACTCTGTCACCCAGACTAGAGTGCAGTGGCCGCTCCCAGCCACCGCAGTCTCAACCTGCTGGGCTCCCGCCATCCTTCCGCCTCAACCTTCCAAGTAGCTGGAATTACAGGTATGTGCTACCACGCCTGGCTGATTTTTTTATTTATTGTAGAGATGAGGTCTCACTGCCCAGGCGGGTCTTGAACTCGCGGGCTCAGGCAATCCACTCACCTCAGCCTCCCAAAGATGCGGGATTACAGGCTGAGCCACCGAGCCCGGCTAAGAATTATTTTTCTTACATAGCAAATTATCCATTCGTTGAATTAGACTAGAATTAGTTGTTTATGTAAATCAATTTAACAATTATGCATTATCAAAAGTTTGCTACTTTATATGAAAATTAGACTTCATCACCTAGATGGTAAGCTGGTTAATGATAAAAGGCATGTTATATAAATTCAAGTAAAAAACTGTGATTGAACACCTACTTAAATGTCTGATATTCTTTAGTAGACCTAGAAAGTTTAGCACACTTAATGGATCATTAATAAGTACCTGATTAGTTGCTCAATACTGTGAATTCTATTATCCTCTGGGAAATGTATTAATTAAATGTGAAGGTAATTTTAGAAGAAAGAGCATGAGACTTTGTTAGAAGAGAGGCAAGTAACATAAACAATTTTCTTTCAGAATGTAACATAAATAATTTTCCTTAATATCAGTAGTTAAGTAAACAAAGGCTTTGTGAACATCATGTAAAAGACTCAAAGTGGAGCAATACATAGTAAAGAGAATAGCCTTTGTTTTCATAGCATGAAAATCTTATCCTTCATATTTGCCTGATTATTTCCATGGGAAAACATCGACAGTAAAGCTATTAAAATACAGATTGATAGTTCATAATAAAAAAGTGTAGATCATTTTGATAGTTTTTTTCATACTCTTTTTCTTTTTTTTGAGTTGGAGTCTCACTCCGTTGCCCCGGCTGGAGTGCAGTAGCACGCTCATGGCCACCCCAGCATCGATCCGGTGGGCTCCGGCTAGCCTTTTGCCTCAGCCTTCCAAGTAGCCAGAACTACAGGCACGCTACCATACCTGCCTAATTTTTTTATTTACTGTAGAGACGAGGTCTCGCCAACTTCCTCTTGCTGGTCTCAAACCCGCAGGCTCGGGCAATCTACTTGCCTCGGCCTCTCAATTTGCTGGGATTACAGGCTAAGCCACCGAGCCCGGCCTTTTTCATACTCATAAAACTTAAAATATGTTCTAGTTGGCTACAATTTTCATAATTTGTGATTAAAATATTTAAAAGTTAAGTTTATAACAGCAAAATCCAGTATAAATCTAAATTGTAATGATGAAACAAAATTATGCCTGTTCTTGTACTAAAGCGCATAATGCAGCATGTTTCACTTGCATAATATAGTACATGATACAGGTCAAAATATTTCTTTTATTTTTATGGTCTATTTTTGTAAATTAAGTTTAGTTTTCATTGATGTTATACAAATAAAGAAAGCATTACTGGAAATAAAGGCACAGAGAAAATAACCTTTGCTGGGAAGACTTTGCTTTTTAACATTAAGGTAGCAAGTTACTTAGCTTTTTATATCCTTCCTAAAGTGTGTGGTTTTAAACTAGAAATAACTTAAAAAGCTGAGGTCAAAAGGCCTTTATGAGTTACGCCATCATTATGAAAGAAACATTTTTCAAAGACAATTTGAAATTTAATGGTTTTTCTGGTGGAACATATTCTTGTTTCTTTTCTTTCTTGTTTTTTTTGAGTTGGAGTCTCACTCTGCCGCTTCTGGCCACCGCAGCCTCGACCTGCTGGGCTCCGGTGATCCTTCCATCTCAGCCTTCCAAGTAGCTGGAACTACAGGCGCGCGCTACCATGCCCGGCTAATGTTTAGATTTATTGTAGAGATGAGGTCTCGCCAAGTTGCCCAGGTTTGTCTTGAACCCGCGGGTTCAGGCAATCCGCTCACCTCAACCTTCCAAGGCGCAGGATTACAGGCTGAGCCACCAAGCCCGGTCATATTCTTGTTTCTAAATAAAAATGAAGTTCAGTGAATATTTGCAAATCAATACAAATGAAAATGAAGCTTGGTCAAAATACTTATTTGAATAACCCCATTCCTCAGAATGAAAGTACTATTTTTCCATCTCTTTTTCATAATCATACTTTGAAATGACAATAGTAAAGAAAAGCACTAAGTTTTTCTTAAATGGTAGCTTACAGAAAACGTTAAAAATGCCAACAAAGTTGATCACAACAAAAGTTCATATCTTCAACAGCTTACAAATCAATAAAGTTAAACTGTAAAAGGAATAGTTGTTTAAAACTAGTAAAGTCTTTACTCTCTGTAGTAGGAACCAATGAATAAACATATACTCTGAAAGTCTGTTAAAAAGATAAATATTCTTCTAGCTGGCAAGTCTCTTATCCCTAAAACAGTATTGAATACGATCTGAAAGGACAAGGTAGATATCTTCATCAAACTAGTGGCTTAGATTTAATTGAACTGACAAATAATATAATAAGTTTCATGGTTTATAATAAGTTTTTCAAAATATATTATAGAAGTACAAAGGTATGTACCTTTCCTCATTCATTGTAAGGGTCATGGTTGAGACTCCTCTAACAAAAGATAGGTTAATAAAATAAAAGTACAACAAATGCATTTAATCAAAGTTTTATGCAGAACAGTAGCCTTCAGAATTCAAAATCCAAAGACTTGGGGAAAACTGTCTGTTGCTATACTTAGGCTTGATGAAGAATGGATAGCCATGTAGAAAGGTGATTAATCTAATGGTAATAGATGGGTGAAAACCCAGAAAAGTCTGTCTATTCAGATTCTTCTTGGCCTCTATCCGCAGCATTTCCTCCTTCTGGGAATGAGCCTGGGCCCCTCTAGCATGAGGGTATTCAAGGGAGAAGGGAGAAGAGAGAGAAGAAACTTCTTATGTTATACTGCTTGCTTTGAGGGAGAAGTGTTCTAACTTTTATGGCACATCTTAGGGAAAAGGAATTCTGGTTTCTATGACTCCCTTTTGAGGAGAAAGAGGGGCAGAAGACAAAATGGCAGGACAAGATCAGAGGGAACATGCCTATGAGACTTTCTCATGTCCTTCAGTTCAAAGTACTCAGAACACCAAGGTACCATACCTTGGGTTATCATGCTGTGAGCACTAAGGATATTGATATAATTGTAAAAATATTCTAGAAATAGAAACCAGATTGTAAGGTATTTGAACAAAAAGGAAGAGGAAAAATATTAAAGAAAGATAAACCCGCCTGGGCAAATTGGCGAGACCTCATCTCTACAATAAATAAATTAATAAAAAGTCAGCCGGGCGTGGTAGCACATGCCTGTAATTCCGGCTACTTGGAAGGTTGAGGAGGAAGGATGGCTGGAGCCCAGCAGGTCGAGACTGCGGTGGCCGGGAGCGGCCACTGCACTCCAGTCAGGGCAACAGAGTGAGACTCCAACTCAAAAAAAAGAAAAATGAAAGAAAATTAAAACACAGATCAACAAGTCTTGACACATATTGTTGTTGTTGTTCTTTTCTTTTTGAGTCAGGATCTCACTTTGGCACCCAGGTTGGAATGTACTGGTACAATTACTGCTCACTGCAACCACAACCTCCTGCTCAGGCGGTTAGCCTTCTGTCTCAGCCTCCTGAGTAGCTGGGACTAGAGGTGCATGCCACCATGCCTAGCAATTTTTTTTTTTTTTTTTAAAGAAATGAGGTCTTCCTATGTTGCCCAGACTTGTCTTGAACTCCTGGGATCAAGCAATTCTCCTGTCTTGGTCTCCCAAAGTGCTGGAATTACCTGTGTGACATCTCACCTGGCCTGAAACATGGTTCTTTAGACATCCTTGATCCTAATTTCTTCTCCCATTCTAAGAGAGAAAAACCCAAACAAAGATTTCCAAAGCACAACAAAATAAAGAAAATACAAAAATTATTGAAATCTCTTTCTTTCTCCCAAAGACTTTACACAAAACTGCATATAAAAGCAACCAGCATACTACTTCCCTTTTTTTGGCCAAAAGTAAACACACATATTTACATATCATTTATTTTTAAAATTCAATCTTGTCAAAGACTGTGCAGTCAGCTGGGTTCGGTGACTCAGCCTATAATCCCAGTGCTCTGGGAGGTCGAGGTGAGTAGATTGCCTGAGCCCACGGGTTTGAGACCCGCCTGGGCAACTTGGTGAGACCTCATCTCTACGATAAAATCAAAAATTAGCCGGGTGTGGTAATGTGCACCTGTAGTTCCAGCTACTTGGAAGGCTGAGGCGGAAGGATCGCCGGCGCCCAGCAGGTCGAGGCTGCAGTGGCAGGGAGCAGCCACTGCACTCCAGTCTGGGTGACAGAGTGAGACTCCAACTCAGAAAAAAAAAAAAAAAGACTGTGAAGTTACATGTATAATGAGTGCACTTAAAATAAAACATTATTTATACACCCCACTTATTACCATTTGAAGTGGATAATGTATTAAAATTTGAAGTGAATAATGTATTAAAATTTGAAGTGGATAACTTTCTATGAGAATTGCAGATTATTAAAATTAGGCCGTACTAAACTCTTAGCCTTAAGATATAGAATTGGATGGTATTTTCCAGGGTTATTTTCAAGTCATTTCATTATGGTATTTCTTTTATATTATACTCATAGTTAGTCTGGGTCTAAGAATACCATTGTTCAAAGAAAGAGTACACAGGACGGCAGGAAAGCAGAGATAGTATTGATAATTAACTGTTCTAGAAATAATTCATCATGTCAAATTGATGTATTCTACTTGGTAAGAGTGCTTATTATTGAGACAAGTATATCTGCAAACCATTTGTAACTACATTTTTATATTCAATTGTAATGCACAAAACTTATAAAAACAATAATACATATATACAAGTTTTTCTGTAGCTGGTAAACACATTGAGAATTTATACAGCATGATAAGACCTGGTAAGCAAATACAATATATAAAGCATGCAACTCAGGGTTACCAACATCTACAATATTCTATTAAATATAGAATACATCATCAAACAGACTGAGAGAAGAGGAAGGCCAATCTCTCCAACACTATCATCACAATCATCAAAGGACAATGTTACAAAAGATAGGATTCACAGTGGGCAGCATTCTTTTGTTTTTAGAATTGTGTGTTGTTCTGGGAATTGATCCTATCCTAATCCCTCATTCTTTATTTTGTGTCTTAAATGAACTTCTAAGTGTATTTTCTTACAGAAGTCAACAAGAATAGAAACAGCACGCTTACCATCATGGCAATCAGTCACAATGAAAGACAGGGAAGCAGTTTTAAATTTCAAAGTGGAATTCATTTGAAAATTGGATTGGGAATTCCTTTGGGTCCCCTCCTGCTCTGGGAGCTTTTCTGTCCTCTCAATAAATCCTACTTTCTCAAAAGAAAGAAAAAAAAAAGAAAATTGAATTGCATCCCCACAGCACACAGTGATGGAAGACAGATAAGAGAATGCAATTCAACCAAATGAGATCAAAATGTCAGTATGTTAGTAAAATAATATTCTGGTGACTAAATGAGTAATAGGAGATGCAGCAAGACCAATGGCTTTCAATGGGGGGCAATGTCTGGAAACGCTTTTTGTTGACCCAGTTGAGAGTGGTGCTACCGATATCCAGCAGTTGAGGTGGAGACGGGGATGCTGTCAAACATCTTACGATACACAGAAACAATTCCACCACAGAACATTATTCAGCCCAAATGTAAATAGAGGTTGAAAATCAGAAGCTAAAACCAGTGATCAAGAGAAAGAAGGATTTTTAAACATAAAATTTTTAATATATACATGTAAATATAATTAATATGATTTTGCAAATTATAGCCAAAGTGTTAGTCCCAATGATAGATATGCCTGGAACTCCCTTGTTCATTCTTTACAATATTTCTCAGGTATCATAATTTTTGTGGAAACATCTGTGGACTGCATGTCCAAGTGAGTTTCTCCTTCTTCTATATTGCTTTTATATACAGCATGCATATTGATATTTTTTATTATTAATGCATATCAATATCATGCATTTGTTTTGTTAACATAACTCTCTTTGTTACCATACTGAAAGCACCTTGAGGGCTGACACTACATCTTATTCATTACTATATCACTGTAACCTAAGATATCATCTATTAAATACTCACTAAATATTTGTTGAATTGTGCTAAACTGAATATTTAAAATATTTTATCTTTAATTTAAAATTTCTTCTGCATCTGTAATAATATGACCAAAATGGCTATTCAGTAATGTACTATGCTATTCTAGCTACCTTAACAACCAAGTTAGGCATATTTGACTGTTTTTTTGGACCTAAAGAAAAGAAAAAATGTAAATCCACCATGGAATAACTTAGTTGTTATATAGAAAGAAAACAATGATCTATTCTCTGTTTCTCCCAAGAATTATATGTAGCTGGCTGCCTCATATGATTTAAGAGGAACAGAAGCCTCTTTTATTTTCCTCTGGGTTTACTATGCCTGGAACAGTTGAAGAGATGAACTCAGGAACTTTCTATGAGAATTGCAGATTATTAAAGTTAGTTTTCTGAATGAGATGTTTAAAATCAACAAATAATTACTACCTCTCAGTTTACTTCTTTTCATGCTGTTACTTCCAAGACTATCTTTTCAATTATTTGAATAAATAAAACATGTTTCAACATTCAACAAACCATAGAAAATGAAGGAATTAAAAAAATAAGAATAAAAAATATTTAAAAAAGAAAGGAGTAGCCAAGAACAGAGTATGTGTCCAAAGAAAGGACTAATTGATATGCAACAGGCGCTGTTTTCCCTGGCTGATCCCTCACCCCAGATAAAGCTTATTTAGTGTAGGCTACTGAACAAGATTATAAATTGCTACCAACTGCTCCTAAACTCATCAACTAATTCTACCCTACCTGAAAGGAAAAAGGTTATTTTTATTTCTCTTGAGTACTCTATACAAGCAGAGACTTGAGAGGAAAAACAATTCTACAGCTTGAAACCTGAGATCCTTATGGATGGACCAAGGAGAAAGTAGCATTTAATTGTGCAGATATATACTAGCTTATTCATTTACTCCCTGAAGTATAATGGAGATGTTTCTAGATTTAGATGATTATAAATGAATTTGTACAGGTTATTGTGTGAATATAAGTTTTTATCTCTCTAGGGTAAACTCCTCAGAGTAGTACTGCTTGCTTTTATGTTAACTATGTATTTAACTTCATTTAAAAAATGAAAAATATATCTTTTAGAGTTCCTGAACCACTTTGTCTTTCCTCTAGAAATGGAAAAAAGCTCCAGTTTCCCTACATCCTGAGCAAGTGAAGTTTCTGTTCAAGTCTCTTGCACATTTTGAAATGGGGTTTATGTCTTTTTGCTATTGAGTTATGAGGATTATTTACATATTCTGAATACAAGTATTTTATCAGATATGTGACTGTCATGTATTTTTCCCTGTCTGTACCTTGTCTATTCATTGTGTTATCATTGTCATTCACAGAGTAATTGTTTTTTAATTTTGATGTAGTACAATTGATTGAGTTTTTAAAAAAATGAATCATGATTCTGTTGTCATATCGAAAAATAGTTGCCCAATCTCAGACCATGAAGTTTTTAAATATGTTTTCTTCTAAAAGTGGTATAGCTTTATGTTTTGCAAGTACTTTCTATTTATCTATTATTTTTGAATTGGATCTTACTCTGTTGCCCAGGTTAGAGTTCAGTGACACAATCACAGCTAACCATAGCCTATGAGTTGTAATGCATTTATAGATTTATAGTGCACAGCTAACCTCGGCCTACCTCCTGAGCTCAGGCAATCTCTCCGCCTCAGCCTCCCAAGTAGCTAGGACTACAGGATGGTACCACACATAGCTAATTTATTTATGTATTTATATAGATGAGATCTCACTGTGTTGCCCAAGCTGGTCTTGAGCTCCTGGGCTCAACCTTCCACCTCAGCCTTCCAATGTGCTGGAATTACAAGCATGAGCCACTGCGCCCAGCCTATGTTTACATTTAGATTTATGATTTATTTTGAATTAATTTTTGTATAAGGTTTGAGGCCTAAGTCAAGATTTTTTTTTTTTTTTGAGTTGGAGTCTCACTCTGTCGCCCAGACTGGAGTGCAGTGGCCGCTTCCGGCCACCGCAGCCTCGACCTGCTGGACTCTGGCGATCCTTCTGCCTCAGCCTTCCGAGTAGCCGGAATTACAGGCGTG
>NW_007249313.1:0-23958 GCF_000164805.1 Carlito syrichta | reverse complement strand
CAATCCACTCACCTCAGCCTCCCAAAGGTGCGGGATTACAGGCTGAGCCACCGAGTCCGGCTGATTTATTTTTTAAATGTATAGATCTTCAATTTTTACAATATTTGTTGAAAAAACTATCCATTTGCCATTGAATTGCTTTTCCACTCTTTGTCAAGAATCTGTAGGCTATGTTTTTGTGAATATATGTTTTGACTGTATATTCTGTTCTATTGATCTATATGTCCATTATTTCACCCTTATTATACTGCCCTGGTTATTACTGGATTATAACAAATATTAAAATCAGTACTATAATTTCTCCAAATGTATTCTTACTTTTCAAAATAACTTTGGCTAGTCTAGTGCCTTCGCCATTCTACATCAATTTCAGAATAAGCTTTTCTATAACTACCAAAAAAAATATAGTGATGTTTTTATTGAAATTGTGCTAAATCTATAGGTCAATTTAGAGACAATTGACATCTTTGCTAAATGAAAGAATGTGGTATGTCTCTTCATTTACATAGGTCTTTGATTCTGTTGTCAATATTATGTAATTTTCAGTATACAAATCTTCTATACATTGTTTTAGAATGCTTTATACCTTAATACTTGATCACTGAGATATATTCATACACAATTCAATTCCTCCACTTGCATTGTATAATTTAATGTTTGAAAATATATTTGTAGTGTTTTACAACCATCATTACAATCTCATTTTAGAATATTTCTGCCTTCCTAAAAGAAATCTCATATCTAATTGCAGTCCATTTTTATTTCTTTTGCCATTCTATCTTAAGCCTTAAGTATTCACAAATCTACTTTTTATAACTTTTCCTAATCTGTTCATTTCATATAAATGAACTATTATATGGTCTTTTGTTATTGACTTCTTAGCCTTGTGTTTCAAGGATGATCCATGTTGTAGTATGTTGTAGTACTTTATTTTATTATTGCTGAATAATTCTCCATTATACAGATATACCACATTTTATATCTTATTCATCAGTTGGTGGATATTTGAGCTGTTTTCACTTTTTGGTTATTATAAATATTGCAGCCATTAACATTCTTGGATGCACAAGCTTTTGTGAAAATGCTTTCAATTTTCTTGGCTGTATACCTATGGTAGAAATGTTAGATCATATGGATATGGTCACTATTTTTTTTTAAATTATAAAGATGTGGGGTACAATTCAGGATTAGGTATACAACGTTGATTATGCAGGTACCCTTGTTGATGAGGTATATCCCTCCCTCCCTTAGCAGTTTTCCTCAACTGCCAGCCCTAACCCCCCACCCCCTGACAGTTTCCCACTACTACCAATCCCTTTCTAATAGTATCATAATTGTTCAAGGTCCGCTTATGAGTGAGAACATATCGTACTCTGTTCTTTGTTTCTGTGATAGATCACTGAGTATGATCGACTCCAGATCCATTCAAGTTGCTGAGAAGTCCATATGTTTGACCTTCTTTATGGCTACATAATATTCCATTGTGTATATGTATGACATTTTTTTAATCCAGTTCAGCTTCGATGGGCAACATGGTTGGTTCCATGTTTTTGCTATTGTGAATAGAGCTGCAACAAACATGCATGTGCAGGTACCTTTTTTGTAGAATGATTTTAATTTCTCTGGGTATATTACCATTAGGGGAATTGCTGGGTCATATGGAAGGTCAATTTCTAGTTCTTTCAGAAATTGCCACACTGTCTTCCAAAGAGGTTGCACTAGTTTGCATTCCCGCAACCTCACTGGCATCTGTTGTTTGTTTTATTGATGATGGTCATTCTTACAGGGGTTAGGTGGTACCTCAATATGGTTTTGATTTGCATTTCTCTGATGATGAGTGAAAGTGAGTACTTTTTCATGTGTCTGTTGGCTGCCCATATATCTTCCTCTGAGAAGTGTCTATTCATGTCTTTTGCCCATTTTTAAAGGGGCTGCTTTTTTTGACCCTTTTGGCGTGTTTGAGTTCCTTGTAGATCCTAGATGTTAGACATTTGTCAGATATACAATTGGCAATTTTTTTTTTTTTTACCTTCTGTGGGTTGTCTCCCTGCTCTCTTGATGGCTTACTTGGCTTTGCAGAAGCTTGTCAGTTTGATGAGGTCCCACTTGTCAATCATTTCTTACGGTATTGGCCTTTAGGGTTCTGAATAGGAATTGGTTACCAGTTCCAATTTCCATAAGGGTACCTCCTGCATTCTTATAAGATTCTTATAGTTTGAGGTTTTACTTTTAGGTCTTTGATACATTTGGAGTTAATTTTTGTGTATGGTGATAGGTAGGGATCCTGTTTCAATCTTCTGCATGTGGTCAGTCAGTTTTCCCAGCACCATTTACTGAATAGGTTCTCCTCTTCCCAGTGGTTGTTGGTGGAGGTTTTGTCAAAGATGAGTTGGTTGAGGAATTGAGGTTTTGCTTCCAGAATCTCTATTCTGTTCCATTGGTCTATGTGCCTGTTCTTGTACCAATACCAGGATATTTTGATTACTGTAGGCTTATGGTAAACTTTGACGTCTGGAAGTGAGATACCTCCTGCTTTGTTTCTTTTGGTAAGGATTGTTTGGCTATTCGTGGTCATTTATGTTTACATATGAGTTTCTGTATTGTCATTCCCAGGTGTGAGAAGAATGATGTTGGTAACTTAATGGGTATTGCATTGAAACTGTAGATTACCTTTGGTAAGATAGACATCTTAACAATGTTGATTCTTCCTATCCATGAGCATGGAATATTTTTCCATTTGTTTGTGTCTTCTTGGATTTCTTTGAGCAATGTTTTGTAGTTCTCATTGTAAAGGTCTTTCACTTCTCTGATTAGGAAGATCCCGAGGTATTTCGGTTTTTTTGTGTGGTTATTGTGAATGGGATTGTGCTTTTTATTTGGGTCTCTGCCTGCTTGTTGTTGGTATATAGGAATGCAACTGACTTTTGCCCATTTATTTTGTACCCTGAGACTTTGCCAAGGTCCTTTATCAGGGAAAGCAGGTTTTTGACAGATTCTCTTGGATTTTCAAGGTATAGGATCATATCATCAGCAAAGAGAGATAACTTCATTTACTTTTTTCCTATTTGGATACTCCTGATTTCTTTCTCTTGTCGAATTATCCAAGCTAGGACTTCCAACACAATGTTGAACAAGAGGGGTGAGAGTGGGCAGCCTTTTCTTAGTCCAATTTTCAGGGAAAATGTTTCCAGTTTCTGTCCATTTGGCAATATGTTAGCTGTGGGTTTATCATAGATGGCACTTACTATTTTGAGGTATGTTCCTTCTATACCTAGGTGTTTGAGGGATTTTATTAAGAAGGGATGCTGGATTTTATCAAAAGCTTTTTATGCATCTAATGATATAATCATGTGTTGCTGGTTTTTACATCTGTTGATGTATTTAACTACATTTATAGTCTTGTAGAAGTTGAGCCAACCCTGCATCCTGGAGATGAAGCCTACTTGGTCATGGTGGATGATTTTTGAGATGTGTTTTTGGTTCTGATTTGCTAGAATCTTGTTGAGGATTTTTGCATCTATATTCATAAAGGATATTGGCCTATAGTTCTCTTTTTTTGTAGGATCTTTACCTGGTTTGGGTATCAGTGTGATGTTAGCTTTGTAAAATGATTTGGGGAGAATTCCATCTTTCTCAATTGCGTGGAATACTTTCAATAGGATTGGTATCAGCTTCTCCTTGTACGTTTTGTAGAATTCTGCAGGAAAGCCATCTGGTCCAGGGCTTCTTTTTGTAGGTAGCTTTCTTATGATAAAATCAGTTTCCTGGGTTGTTATTGGTCTATCTAGCGTCTCAGTGTCTTCTTGTTTCAACCTTGAGAAGTTGTGTGATGTCAGAAAGTCCTCCATTTTATTTATGTTATCACGTTTGTCCATATGGGGTACATAGTAATCTCTGATAATCTTTTGTATTTCTTCAGGGTCAGTTGTGATTTGATCTTTGGTATTTCTGATTGTGTTTATTTGACCTTTTTCTCTCTTTTTCTTGGTTATTCTGGCTACGTGCCTATCAATCTTATTAATTCTTTCAAAGAACCAGCTTTTTGTTTTGTTGATGTTTTCTATGATATTTTTGTCTTCTGTGTCCTCTATTTGGACTCTTCTTTTTGTGATTTGGATTTTTCTGCTAAAGTTGGGGTTTTGGTGGTCTTCTCTTTCTAGCTCCCTTAGATGATTTGTTAGGCTCTCCACTTGTGATCTTTCCATTTTCCTGATGTGTGCTCATAGAGATATAAATTCTCCTCTTAGAACTTCTTTGATGGCATCCCAGAGGTTTTGGTAAGAAGTTTCTTCATTTTTATTTGTTTCCAGGAATCTTTCAATTTCTGCTTTAATTTCAGTGTTGTTCAGGATCATGCTGTGTAGTGTCCATGTCTTTGTGGGCTTTGGGGAAATGATTTTGTTTTTGATATTTATTTTTATTCCATAGTGGTCTGAAAATGTGCATGGCAAGATGTCAACCTTATGGAATTTGTTTATGCTTGATTTATGGCCAAGGATGTGATCAATCTTACAGTATGTTCTATGTGGTGATAAGTACAATATATATTGTGTGGTTGTTGGGTGGAAGAATCTGTAGGTATCTATTAAGTCCATTTGGTCCAGTGTCAAATTTAGGTTCTGGATCTCCTTGTTGATATTTTGCCTCAATGATCTATCTAGGGCTGTAGTGGGTATTCAAACCCCTGCTATAATAGTGTTAGAGTCAATTTTTTTTTGTAATTTATTTAGTAGTTGCTTTATAAATGCTGGTTCTCCTGTATTGGGTACATATATGTTTAAGATGGATATTTCTTGTTGATGGATTGAAGCTTTTATCTTTATGGTAGTGTCCTTTTGCATGTTTTTTAATTTTTGTTAGTTTAAATGTTGTTTTGTCTGATATTAAGATTGCAACTCCTCCCTTCTTTTGTGATCCATTTGCCTGGAAACTCATTTTCCATCCTTTAACTTTGAGCCAGTGTATGTCCCTTCCAGTGAGATGAGTCTCCTGGATGCAGCAAATAATTGGGTCATAGTTTCTTATCCAGTTTGCCATTCTGTGTCTTTTCAGTTTTGCATTTAGCCCATTCACATTCAGGCTGATTATTTAAATGTGATTGTTTATCCCTGTTATGAGGCTATTATAAAGTTTTTTCTTTGTTTGCTTGTTTACTTTTGGCTTTGGGGTTAATATATGTATGTGTTTTCAAGTTTCTTGTGCTGAATTCTCTATTGATTCTGTGTTCTGCTGTTCTCTTGGGAAATGGGTGGTAATTCTTTTTTTTCTTTCTTCTGTGCTTAATACCTTTTTAAGTGTCTCCTGCAGAGCTGGTCTGGAAGCTGTATAATCTCTTAGGGATTGAATGTCTGAGAAGGATTTTAATTCTCCATCACTGATGAAGCTGAGCTTGGCTGGATAGGAAATTCTTGGTTGAAATTGTTTATCTTTGAGGACTTTGAATATAGGGCTCCAGTCCCTTCTTGCTTGTAGTGTTTCTGCTGATAGGTCTGCTGCTATTCTGATTGGTTTTTCCTGGTAGGTAGTCTGACCTTTCTCTCTTGCTGCCCTAAGGCCTTTTTCTTTTGTGCCAACTTTGTATAGGTGAATTACTATGTGTCTAGGGGTTGGTCTTCTCATTTGATGTCTTGTGGGTCTTCTCTGTATCTCTTGTGCTTGGCTGGTCACATCTCTGGTGAGATGGGGAAAGTTTTCCTGGATTACCTCTTAGAATACTTGCTCCAAATTGTTCTCCATTTCCCTTTTTCTTCTGGGATAACAATCAGGCATAGGTTCGGCCTCTTAATATAATTGCACATCTCTTGTAGGCTTTGTTCTTTCTTTCTGAGTCTTCTTTCTATGTTGTTTACAGATCAGGTTAATTCCATGTTCTGGTCTTCAAGTTCTGAAATTCTTTTTTCAGCTAGATTAATTCTGCTTTCCATGCTTGTCATCTTGTTATTTATTTCCTGGATGAAATTTTGAATTGCCAAAATCTCTGTTACAAGTTATTTCAGTGTTGCATCTTATCTTTCTTGAGTTTTATTCACTCTTTCCATCCATTCCCTAATCCCTGTCATAGTCTGGGATCAGTCGTTGGCTACTTCCATTGTTTGGGCACCAAGGTCTGATTTTTCAGGAGTTTTTTCTTTGGTAGACTTGAAATTGCCTGAGATTTTTCTTTGGCTTTTCCTCATTTGTGACAGATCTCTTGTTTTTCTCTTTAGTTCTGTTATTCAGTGCTAGTGGGAGAGACTTTCCCTTCTGATGTTTGCTCAGTCCTCTATTCCTCCCTGATCTGGGTCTGGATTTGTTGTATTTTGAAATAGGATGGTGGATGGGAAGATTTGCTGTCTCTTTTAGTTTTTGAAATTTGAATAAAGTGGGGGATGGGGCACTAAGAATGAGCAACTACTTGCAAATTAAAGTGTTCACTTATTGTGGTATGTGTTCCATGAGACCCAATCCCCACCACCACTCTATATGATGATACAAAGCAGAAACCAATGCAAAAGCAATTCAACACATATGCACACACCCCAAAACAAACTGGAATGACAACAAAGCAAAACAAAACAAACAACCACAAAAAACCCCAAGAAAACTAAACACACACACACACACACACACACACGCCTAGCACAAAGTGAATGGAGAAGAAAAACAGAAAGACCAAAGTGGGGGGGATTCAGGTCAAAACTTCACACATATATTGACACATCCCTTAAATTATAAAAAATGGATATAAAAAATCCAGAAGAACAAAAGAGACAACCAACAACAAAATCGAAAGATGAACACTCAGTCATTCACATACACACATAGAAAGCAACAAAGAAAGAAACAGAAAAAGAAAAGAAAAAAATTATTTTGGGGGGGATGCAGATCAAACCCTCACATATACATTCATGCACAAAGGAAAAAATATTTTAAAAATAGATGAACTAACAGTCAAAAAACTTTTAAAATTAAAAAAATTGAAAATTAAAAACAAGCCCTCTTGAGGCAGGCTCTGTAATTGTTCCTCTAATCAGGTCTCTCCTGCAGAGCCACCTCTTTCACTCTTTCCTAAGTAAATGAAGCAGGGAAGGAGGAGGGGCAGTAGAAGTGGGTGGGGCTCCAGTCCTCCCCTCCCACTCTAGTATGGTCAAGCAGATCTCCTCCCATGGGGAGGTAAGGGATTGTCTCTTTCTCAAATATGTACTCTCACCGGGGGTGCCCCAGCCAAGCTCATCCTGGAATGGAGTTCTATTGTGACTGACGTCCAGGTTCCACCTGGGTTTGTCCCTCTCAGTTGTGGCCCAGCTGTGTGGGTCTGACATTCAGAGGATTGCTGAGAAGGAGGGGGTTTGGGTCAGCCCCAACTCACCACTGATATCTTTGGAGTTCTTCCTTATTCTTTTCTGGCCACGCCCTTTGTCCTGCGGCTGGATCAGGTTAGGGTGTGGGGTGCCTGGAACTCAGCACTAGTCAGGTCCCTCTGAAGTTTGTACTCTCAGGATATTCCCTCTGAGTCATGATCAATTTCTGAGTAGTTGATCCACCAGTCACAGAGATTGGGTCTGTTGGTCTGTGGTGAGCAAGTCGGAGCACTTTCTTGCCCTGCCTTCAAGATGGTGGTAGTGTGCTGCTCTTGTCCTCTTCCATGGGGACTTGCCTCTTGACTCCATCCACAGCCCCTGCCAGCACCCTGCCAGGTGCTGAAGTGATGAGGCATAGCCCAGAGCAGTCTCTCTCCTGCTTCAATGGTGAGGGATAGCCTGGGGTGATAGTTTCTCCCTGCTGCTTTTTCAACCAAAGGAAAACTTCTGTCTGTTTAAAAAAAAAAACAATGGTGCTCCACTTCTGCAACCTCTCACACACCTGTCTAAGCCAGTTTCAGCACACCAATGGGACTAACAGCTTCAGTGTACAGTAATCATAATCCTTGTTTCTGGTCACTATTTTTAACTTTGGGGGGAACTGCCAGACTTTTCCCTAAATTGGCTTTATCATTTTACATTCTTACCAGCTGTGGATGAAGGTTCTTTTTCATATCCTTTTCAACACTTGTTATGCACATTTTAAAAATAGCCCTCTTATGAGTGTGAAGTGGTATCTCACTCTGGATTTTATTTGCATTTTAATTGCTAATTATGTTGATTATTTTTCATGTGCTTTTTGACCATTTTATGACTTTGTAGAAATAATTATTTTATTATTCCATTCCTAAATGTTTTTTTCCAGCTTATTGAGGTAAGATTGACAAAAAAAGTTCTATATATTTAAGGTGCACAAAGGGATGTTTTGATATATCTATACATAGTGAAATGATTACCACAGTCAAGCCAGTTAACATGTCCATTACTTTACATAAATACTTTTGGGTAGAAATGCTGAGAATACTTAAGATCTACTGTTTTAGCAAATTTCAAGTCATCATCATGCTGTTTATTGGTTATAACCAACAATTTGAAACAACCCATATATCCTTCAGGTGAATTGCTAAACAAATGTGGTGCCTTATTAGATTTTTGTTATTTGTAGTAGTTATGTCTTATAAGTAGCTGCAAACACTTCACTATTAAATACTGAACCATTGATCTTCAGAGAAATACAGAGTTGGTTTCCTATGAGCTGTTAGTCATATTTTGTTTGCTAATCAATAGATAGCCTTGTTCTACATATGTTACATATGTTTAAAGGCAGCTTATTTAGTATATAGATTTTTAGCACTGAACTCACAACTAACAGCACTGTAAATCATGTCTAAACAAAGCTTACCTAGCACACATAGTATTTTCTCTGTAAGTAACATCACAGAAGTCATGAGCTGAAAAACACCAGACAGTTCTTCAACATTATGCCTAGGAATTTTTTTAATAGTGAAATCACCAAGAAAAAACCCACATATTTAAAATAAACTGACACTAGGTAAACTGTAAAAAAACAAACAAACAAACAAAAAACACTGGTAATATGAGAGCCAAAACTAGAAGGCAAAGGGAAGCCTTGTTTGACTTCACCTAGAAAGTATTCTTGGGATAACTTTTTTTTTTTTCAAATCTGCATGTGTCTGAATTACTATGAGAGCATTGTAAGTATTAATTTGTAGTGAGTGAGCAAATTTGAAAATATGGAATCCACAAATAATGAGGAACTACTTTACTTCCATAACATAGAACCAATAAGCAACAATAAAAAAGAGGGAACTTTTGATACACAGAGCATATTGGTTGGATTTCAAGAAAACTAAGCTGGGTATAAAAAGACAGTCTCAAATACTATATGCTTTTGCATACATACTATATATGTCTTCAAATGCTGATTTCATTTATGCAACATTTTTTAAATGACAAAATTTTTTAAATGAAAAACATGTTAGTGTTTATCAGGGCTTACATGAAGGGATGGGTAAAAACTAGAGATTGCTATAAAGAGGGAAAACTAGGAATATTTGTGATGCTAAAACTTCTGTATTTTGATTGTTCTGCTTGTTACACAAATCTACAGCATGTTTTAAAATAGCATATGACTGAATACACCAAGGCATATAAATCAGTGAAAGCAAAACTGGTCAAATCTAAATAATCTCTAGGCATTTCACAAATGCTAATTTTCTGGTTTTGATAGTGACTTACAATTAAGTACAATATTAGCATGGAAGGAAACTGAAAAATACATAGAACCTTCCTAATAAATTACAGGTGAATCATAAAGTCTGCTCCTACCTGATTAAAAACACTGTTACTAGTCTTAAAAAATGTACATGTGCAGAAGGTGACAGATTTGTATTCAAAAAAACAAAAAATGTAATCTTAGACTGTGACTGTTAAAATGGCTACTGAGTTGTCCGTTGTTTTCCATTCATTGGCATCATATTTATGTTTTCTTAACTGATATTAAAATAAAACTATTTTTCTTAACAATATCTGAAACACATCATACTTAAGTCAAAAAATTTGCAGCATGTTACTTCTTAATTACATAAAAATCAGTATTTGCTTATACTTCAGCTGGTAGCCTTTTTATTTTATTAATTGAGGAAAAGATTGTAATATTTGTGGTGTAAAAGATGATGTTTTTAAAGATGTATACATTGTGGAATGACTAAATCAAGCTAATTGACATGTGCATTACCTCATATACTTATTTTATTGTGTGGTGAGCACACTTAAAATCTACTCTATGGGTAATTTCCAAGTATTCAAATTATTGTTATTAATTATAGTCACACTGGACTACAGTAGGTCGCCTTGAACTTATTTCTCCTTTCTGAGATTTTGTATCCTTGGACTAATCTCTCTTCAGTAACCCCCACACCCTTTCCCCAACCTCTGATAACCATCATTCAACTCTTTGCTTTTATGTGTTAATTTTTTTTTTTTTAGAATTCACATATAAGTGAGATTATGCAATATTTGCCTTTCTGTGTCTGGTTTATTTCACTTAGCATAATGACCCCCAGTTCATCCATGTTATCCCAGATGACAGGATTTCCTTTTTTCTTAAGGCTGAAGAGTATTCAATTGTGTATGTATATCACATTATTTAATCCATTCATCCCTCAATTGATATCTAGGTTAATTCCATATCTTGGCTATTGTGAAAAATGCTGCAGTGAACATGGGGTTGCAGATATCTTTTCAACGTACTGATTTTATATCTTTTAGATATATGCCCAGTAATGGGATTGTTGAATCATACAGTAGTTCTATTTGTATTTTTTTGAGTAATCTCCATACTGTTTTCCATAATGGCTGTACCAATTTACATCCTCACTAACTGAGTACAAGTTTCCTTTTCTTCACATCCTGTTAACACTTATCTTTCATCTTTTTAATGATCATTCTAACAGGCATGCAGTGATACCTCATTGCGGTTTTATTTTGTATTTGCCTGATAATTAGTGGTGTTGAGTATTTTCTTATATACCTGTTCGCCACTTGTATGTCTTCTTTTGAGAAATGTCTGTTTAGGTTCTTTGAATATTTTTAATTAGATTATACATTTGCTTATTATGGGGTTGTTTGACTTCATATATTTTGAATATTAACCCCTTTCAGAGGTGCGGCTTAAATATTTTTTTTCCATTCCATAGGCTTTCTCTTCACTCTTTTGATTGTTTTCTTTACTGTGTAGAAGCCTTTAATCTGATGTAATTCCTTTAGCTTATTTTTGCTTTGTTTGCCTGTGATTTTGGGGTCATTTCCAAAAAGTTATTGCCGAGGCCAACATCATGGAGATTTTCTATTTCCTTCAAGCAGTTTCACAGCTTTAGGTCTTCTGTCTAAATCTTTAATTAATTTTGAGTTGAATGTTGATTTTTGTATATGGTATAAGATAAAAGTAATTTCATTTTTTTTCAAGTGGATATCCAGTCTTCCCAGCAACATTTATTGAAGAGATTGTACTTTCCCCCTTGTGTGTTCTTGGTATCTTTGTCAAAAGTCAATTGATCAGAAATGCATACATTTATTTTTAGGCTTCCTATTCTGTTCTATATGTCTGTTTTTATGTCATTTCTAGTATCACACTGTTCAGTTAGTATAACTTTGTTATTGATTTTGAAATCAAGTAGTATAATGCCTCTGATGACTGTTGTTTTTGCTCAAGATTGCTTTTGCTATTTGGGATCTTTTGTGGTCCATACAAATTTTAGGATTTTTTTTCTATTTCTGTGAAAAATACTTTTGATAGGGATTGCACTGAGACTGTAGATCACTTTGGATAGTATGGAGATTTTAACAACATTAGTTTTTCCAATCCATAAACACACAATATCTTTTATTTGTATCTCCTTCAATTTCTTTATCATTGTTTTGGTTTTCAGTTTACAGCATTTTCACTTCATCAGTTAAATTTATTTATAAATATTTTATTTGTGTTGCTAGTTTTAATGGGATTGTTTTTTTTTTTACTTTCTTTTGCAGATAGTCTATTGCCAGGTTATAAAAATGCTACTGATTTTTGTATTCTGCAAATTTGCTGAATTTGTTTATTATTTCTAACAGTTTTTTAATGGAATGTGTCTAGAGTTTTCCACATTAATGTGAATGTCATTTGCAAACAGACAATTTTACTTTTTTTCCAATTTAAATGCTGTTAATTTCTTTCTCTTGACTAATTGCTCTGGTTGAGACTATAAGTACTTTATTGAATACACATTGCAAGAGAGGATATCCTTGTCATTTTCCTGATCTTAGAGAAAAAACTTTCAGCTTTTCCCCATTGAATCTGATGTTAGCTTGTGTGTTTTTCATATATGACTTTTCTTGTGCCGTGATACATCCCTTCTATAACTAAATTGTTAAGTTTTTTTAGAAATCATTAACTAGTTTTGAATTTTTTCCAATGCTTTTTTTGCATATATTGAAATAATCACATTGTTTTTGTCTTTTATTCTGTTAATGTGGAATATCACATTCATTGATTTGTGTCTGTTGATTGAATCACCCTTACATTTCAGGAATAAACCCCACTGTATTATAATGCACTATCCTTTTAATGTGCTGTTGAATTTAGTTTGCTAGTATTTAGTTGAGGATTATTACGTGCATGTTCATCAAGGATATTGGCCTGCAATGTTCTCTTCTTATAGTGTTCTCTTCTGGTAGTGTTCTTTTCTTGTAGTCCAGCTTTTGTTACCATGTTGGCCTCATCAAATAAGTTTGGAAGTGTTTTTTTTCCTTTTCAATTTTTTGGAAGAGTTTGAGAATTTGACAATAAGTCTTATTTAAAAGTTTGATATATTTTACCAGTGAGGGCATTAGGTCCTGTGCTTTCCTTTGATAGGAAAATTTGTATTACTGATTCATTCTCTTTATTCATTATTTGTCTGTTCAGATTTTCAATTTCTTCATAATTTAGTTTTGGTAGGATGTATATTTCTAGTTAATTATCTATTTCTTCAAGGTTATGAAATTTGTTGGTGTATAATTTTTATGATCCTTTCTGTGGTATCAATTGTAATAGCCTCTATTTTATTGCTATTTAGCTAAATTTTTGTCAATTTTGTGTATCTTTTGAAAAGAAAACTCTGTTTTATTAATATTTTCTATTGTTTTTTTAGTCTCTATGTCACTTTTGTTCCTGCTCTGATTTTTTTTTTTTTTTTTTGAGTTGTAGTCTCACTCTGTGGCCCAGACTGGAGTGCAGTGGCCGCTCTCGGCCACCACAGCCTCGACCTGCTGGGCTCCGGCAATCCTTCCGCCTTAGCCTTCCAAGTAGCTAGAACTACAGGCGTGCGCTACCATGCCTGGCTAATGTTTTGATTTATTGTAGAGATGAGATCTCGCTGCCCAGGTGGGTCTCGAACCCGCAGACTCAGGTAATCCACTCACCTCAGCCTCCCAAAGGTGAGGGATTACAGGCTGAGCCACCGAGCCTGGCTCTCTGATTTTTACTTCCTTCCTTCTACTAACTTTGGGCTTAGTTGGGTCTTTTTTCTTTCTAGTATCTTGATGTGCAATGCTAGGTGCTGGGTGGTTTATTTGGAATTTTTTGTGACATAAGCATTTACTGCTGTACACTGCCTCTTAGACTATCTTCTATGTTTTTGTATTTAGGGTTTCCTTTTTCATTTGTCTCAAAACATTTTAAATTTCCTTTTTAATTTATTCTTAGACCTACTAGTTGTTTAGAAACATATAATTTAATTTCCATGTATTTAAGAATTTTCTGAATTTTTTCCTATTATTTCTTTTTAGTGTCATACCACTGTGACAGGAAAAGATACTTGATAAGATTTTAATCTTCTTAAACTTGTTAAGACTTGTTTTGAGGCCTCATGCATGCTGTATCCTCAAGAATGCTTCATGTTTACTTGAGAAGGACGTGTATTTTGTTGCTGTTAAATAGAATGTTATATATATATGTCTATTAGGATTATTTGGATAATGTAGTTCAAGTCCATTGTTTTCTTATTGATTTTCTCTCTGAATGATCTGTCCATTGTTGAATGTGAGGTATTGAAATTCCCTATTATTATTACATGGCAATATATCCCTCTCTTCTGGTATATTAGTATTTGCTCTTTATATTTAGATGCTTTTATATTGAGGAGTATAAATATTTGCAATTGTTATATACTCTTGATAAGTTGGTCCCTTTTTCATTATATAGCCAGATTCACAGCTCTCTCAGGAGGCATGCTGAATAGTTATATTCTTTCCAGTGGCAAGGAAAAATACAGCCGATTAGCAGTCCAAGTCAATGTTTAAAAGAAAATTTTCCCCAAAGACACAACCAGTCTTGGTGCAATTAGTTACAGCTTAAGCACTTTTGATATGACTGTTTCATAACCAATTCCTGTAACACAAGACAGGGAGTGCAACAGTGTGGAAATCTGAGTGGATATTGAATCCAAACCAAGTCACTATAAGTTGTTGAGTAGAAGAAGTATAGAGAATTCACTCCAGATTCATGTTCATATGGCAGAGATTAAAGAGGAAGATAGTAATAGTGGTGGTAATAGAGGAAGGGAAGAGGATCTCCCGAGAACGCCAAAGCTGTCTGGCTAGCAAACCTCAGTACATCAACCTGGACCAATACAAGAGCATCCATATTGATCTGGAGAGTGCTAATATTCAGTCAGATGATGTGTCAGACATCACCCCAAATGAGTATGACTCTCCTTTCTCCCATGCTGTAGCTTTTCTCTTAACATCTTGAGCCCAGAGTAAACTGAACCCAAGTATTTATATAAATCTATGAAATGAAATAAATGCTCTCATTCTGTGAAGCACAATCGTTGTGACTACACCTTTTATTGTGGACCGGGGAGGCAGGGAATAAAAACTTATTTACTTTATTTCATGTATTCTCTGGTCACAGATTTTCTCCAGAAAATGCAGAAAAATTTGCAATTTCTTATGATAAACAACAAAAATATTGCCCTGATTCTCTTTCCTTTCCCCTCCCTCCTTTTTTTTTTTTTTTTTTAGTTTTAATGTCAGTCTTTGAGGTGTGTTAAAGAGTGTACATATGTATGCTTGTATATTGTACATGTGGCAACATATTACTGAATAATACATTTTGATAAACATTTTTGTCAATAATTTAAAAAAAAATCTTTCTGGCTTCACATTATGGGGCAAGAAATCATAAAAGAAAAAAATCTGGCCACAAGGATTGGAACTCCAGTAAAGATTTCTTTAATTGTTACCATTGTCATTACTGTATAAATATCAATATTTCTCTTTATGGTGACAGAAAAATTCACAGCAGTTAGGAAGAAATGAAAAACTCCTAATACAAGAGGATTTTGGCTATCACAGGAGGAGCGACTTTGTCAGTCATTGCATCCTCAGTCGTTGCTGCAGTTAGTGTTGGTTTTAGCATCCCTATTATGCTGACATATGTGTATGAGGTTGTGACAATTTCTCTCTGCTAGGGAAGCTGCTATGGAGTTAGCACAGCTGACAGAAAGTGAGTGAAAATTGAGTCTGATGAAGATGATGGTCCAACTGCAGGACAGATTTCAGTCAAGCTCTCAATAATCCCAGCTGTGAGGAAAGCAGCATTGAAAGTCCAACTAGTGTATTGAGCACCAAAGGAAGCCTTACAGATGGAACCTGTGTTATGCAAAGTCCTTTCAATAAATCAGCTAATATTCTTTTCTTTTTTTTTTTGAGTTGGAGTCTCACTCTGTCGCCCAGACTGGAGTGCAGTGGCCGTTCCCGGCCACCGCAGCCTCGACCTACTGGGCTCCGGTGATCCTTCCACCTCAGCCTTCCGAGTAGCCGGAATTACAGGCATGCGCTACCATGCCCGGCTGATTTTTTGATTTATTGTAGAGATGAGTTCTCGCTGCCCAGGCAGGCCTCAAACCCGCCGGCTCAGGCAATTCACTCACCTCAACCTCCCAAAGGCACGGGATTACAGGCTGAGCCACCGAACCCGGCTTCCAATCAGCTAATATTCTTATGTGTGAGGTCTATTTTTGCTGTTTAAACTCATTGGAATAATCCACCAGTTTCAACTCTACTCCTTAACAAAAATTGCTCTGTAAAAGTAGTGTTTTGCTTTAGTGATACACTATTATCTAACTAAGACACTATATTCAAACACATTTTGCCATAGAAAAATTTAATATATTTTCAATTATTTTAAAACAACGGAACCATCTTATTTTGGGGATTTCTTAATTGTTGCATTATGCCTTGTGTGACATTATATAACATGTAGAAGAATCCCTTCTCTACCATGTTTGCTGCTGAAGAAAAGCATTTTTTTTTTTTTTTTCCAAAATGAGAGGTTTCATAGAAGGGAAAAAAAATGAGTAAAATAATATATATTTGCAATAAGAAACCAAAGCAGGAGTAGTGCTCTCAAGGGAATTTATCCATTCTAATCAGGCTTCTCCAGCTCTCTGGTATCAGAACTACTCTGTTTGCAGAGACTATTTGAACACTCAAACAGATTTATCCACTTTTAAAAATATATTTTCTCTTTTTTCTTTGCTTCCTTATTTTCTCTTTTGTTCCATTCATGTATTAATAAATTTTTGTGCCTTTTGTTTTTTGTGAAAGAGAATGTTATAGTTATAAATTCACAGAGACTCGTATAATCCAAATCTTGACTTGATATTAACTTTATCAACTTAGCCAAATTACTACTTACTTTTATAGGTTTAATTGTCCTCATCTTTAAATGTATAGATAATATGTATTTCACAAGTTTTCTGTAAGAACTAAAATTAATAGATCAAAACACAATGTACTGTATAATGTTGATGTTTAATAAACATTAATTTAACTTTTGTGATAAGGAAAACAACACCCACCCCCAAGATGTCACTGTACTAAGCCCTGGAATATGTGAATTTGTTACCTTACATGGCTGAAAAGACTTTGCAAATGTGATTAAGTTAAGGACTTTGAGATGGGAACAATGGGCCCAATGTAATCACAAGTGGAAGAGTGGAGAACCTTTCTGGTTAAAGACAGAAAGTTACTACCAAAGATGAAGTCAAGAGACATGAGGCATGAGGAAAATTTTATGCACTATTGTTAAGTTTAAAGATAAAGAGGGCTATGGTGCAAGGAATGTGGGTGGCCTATAGAAGCCAAGAACAATCTCTGCCTGGCAGCTGGATAGGTAACAGGCACTACAGTCTTATACTGCTTAAAACTAAATTCTGCAAACAATCTTCATAATCCTAAAAGTGGATTCTGGAACCTCCAATAAAGAATACAACCTTGTTAGTATATGAATGTTAGGCTGATGAGTCTGTTTCAGACTTCTGACCTACAGAACTATGAGGCAATAAAATTATGTTGTTTAAGCTACTACATTTGTGGTAATTTACTGGAGTAGTCATAGGAAATTAATATCATTTCCCTCCTTCTCTACCTCTCTCATTTTCTTCTTTCTGCTTCTTCTATTTTGGTGGTAATTTTATGTAATCTTTTATTTTGCAGAGGCCCATCAAGTTATGGTTAGAGTTTTAAAATATAAATTTAATTACTCATATAAATATGAATGATTTTATTTACATTTATGACTTTGAGTAACCAAATATAAGAAGAAATTTTAGAGAAATTCATAAAGTCTTAATTTTTTGATATTTTGTCTATTAAACATCATTGCACAACAAAAACTACCCCTACACTTAACAACTATAACTAATAACAATTCATTTAGCTCACTATTCTGTAGATCATGATTTTAAGATGGACTGAGCAGGTGATCCTTCTAGCTCCTTCATGTCTCTGTGGTCAACTACGGTTCAGCTAAGCATCTCTACTTCCAAGGAGGGTTGGCAGATGTTGGCTCTGCTGTATTGATTATCCCTTATATGATCAAACATCCTCCATCAGGCTAGCATGAGCTGGTCCTCAAGGTGGCAATGTTTCAAGATGGAAGAAGCAGGAAAATACTTTTGAATACTAGGTTTACAATTGACCCACTTTCTTCTACTGTATTCTATTTTTCAACTGTCACGATGCCAGCTAATATGCAAACTTTGGGGAAATAGACTTTATCTTTTGATAGGGAAGACTGCAAAGTCAAATTTCAAAAGACATGTATATAGGAATGTGTAGAAAATGTCTGCTATTAGTCTAGCACATGCACATATTGTAAATTTTATTATTATATTATAAATAAAAATACAGCATTTTATTAATATGAAAAAGAAAATAAATGTCTCATTTGATTGCCATTGGTGAAAAGTATATTTTACTTATATGTGCCTATTAGTTACAACAGTATTCTTAGCAAATATTTGAAATAAATGGCAATCAATGCATATGAGATAGCATTATATGCTCAATTCCTTTACTGCAAGTCATTTCTTCAAATTTATATAATCTTTCTAGAAAAGATTATAAATAAATTTTACCAAATGTCTAGGAGGATTTTAAAAAGTTGTATTTCTTAAGATGATTGAAGTCAATTATTATTAATTTTAGGCAAATCAATAATTAAACAATCTTAACAAGCTACTCTATATTATTGTGTGATTTAAACCAACAGAATATCTAAATATTAAGTCAAAATTTCAATATAATTATCCTTTTTAACTTTCTCTTATGGCAAATGTCAAACATACAAAAATAAAAAACTACAATAAACATCAACCTATTCATTCTTTATCTTCAACAATTATCAATTCTTGGTCAACTTTATTTCTCATATACTAAACACTCCTTTTATTATGAAGCAAATCCCAGGTATTATTTTCATATCATATATAAATATCTCATTTTATATATATATAATATATATATATATATTTTTTTTTTTGAGTTGGAGTCTCACTCTGTCGCCCAGACTGGAGTGCAGTGGCCGCTCCCGGCCACCGCAGCCTCGACCTACTGGGTTCCAGCGATCCTTCCACCTCAGCCTTCCACGTAGCCGGAACTACAGGCATGCACTACTACGCCAGGCTGATTTTTTGATTTATTGTAGAGATGATGTCTCGCTGCCCAAGCAGGTCTTGAACCCAGGAGCTCAGGCAATCCGCTCACCTCAGCCTCCCAAAGGCGCGGGATTACAGGCTGAGCCACAGAGCCCGGCTCATAATATATTTTTAAAAGACAAAGACTCTTCAACAAATGGGCCTGGGAAAAGCACCATCTTTCCCTGCTTGCGCTATCAGAATGGAACAAGCAAGGGCTCCAAATCCATACTCTACATAGCAACTATAGTAAAACCCAAATAAGTGCCCTTATTCTCAATTAGCTGAAGGCAGCAGGTGACCAGATTAGTTTCCCTTCCTCATTAGTTTGCTACTAATAGATACAGAATAAGATGCCTAGACTCCCACTCCAGTCTAGCACTGGCAAGCAGCATCCCTTACCACCCAAACTAAAGAGTGGCAGGAAAAAACCAAAAAGGTGAAACTGACTAAATGTAACATGACAAAAGACTGAAAACGAAACTACAATGTGGATTTCATTCACATTTTCAGTAGACTCCTTTGGCACAAATATGAAGCAGATGCAAATATCACCTCAAGGACTCTGAAAACTAACTGTCATTGGAACAAAAGTTGACTACGATCTTTGTTCTAAATATAAGCGGGATAGTTGCTTGCTAAAATAGAGCATTTAAATAAGATTTATAGTATCCTAATATAACATCCCAAATGTCAACATTGCAGTTAAAAACCATTCATTTTACCAAGAAACTAGGGAGTTCATAACTTGAATGAGAAATAACAATCAACACACACTGTTATGGTTGATTTTGAGTGTTAACCAGATTGGTTTAAAAGTTACCCAAGTAGCTGGTAAAGCATTAATTTTTCTAAATGCTTCAGTATGCACTAAGCCCATCCTTCTGCTGAAAGGGAAACACAAGTTGTTTTAATAGATGCTTAGAGACATAGAATAAACATGAATAAAAAATTGAAGACAAAGAAATTTGGCAAAAGGGTATGTGGATAGACACCTCTGAGTGAGCAAAAGGCATAAAGATATTTGAGTGCCATATGAATGCTCACCAAAAGGTGATCTCAGCAGACGAAGACTTTAATTATCAAGTGGATAGAATGATCACTCAGTGAATGCCAATCAGCCCTTTCCAAGACACAAAAAGACTCATGAACAAAGTGGCCATGGTGGCAGGGATGGAGTTTATGCATGGTGTTAACAATGTGAAGTTCCATTCACCCGGGCTGATTTGTCTATGGCTAGGTAAAGAGTTCTTAGACACAACACCTATAGTAAATAAAAATTCTCTTTTTCTTGTCCACTGCTTGGTTCATGACTGAGACACCCACAGCAAAAGAAACAAGAGAAAAGTATACACTCTTATTTAGCACACGTTGTACATGACACAGGAGCTTTTAAAAGGTAAATTTGTGTATTTATATACTTTGGTTTGAAGAAATGTGGGCAGTTGTGGAAAAATATGAATTGAGGACGAAATAGTATGATTTAATGGTAATAAACTGGAAGAAACTTAAGAAGGAATGTTTGTTCGATTCTTGTGCCAGTGCCTTCAGAGATAAAGATGCTTCTTTCCTCCGTGTATGGGGAGGACACATCCTAAATGAGGTCCTTTTGACCTACTTTAGGGAAGAAGGGTGGGAGAAGTTTAGAGAGTGACCTTGCTAGGTTTATGACCTACTTCAGGGAAGAAAGGTGAGTAAAAGCTGAGTGGCCTTCTTCGCTTCTGCTGTTTTCTTAAATGCCAAAGATAGTATGTTTTGGGGTAGTGTGTCCTGAGCCCCATCACAGCAAAGATATGAACCATAAAATAAGAAATCGAACCTCACCAAAACTAAAAATGTTTTATCTGAAGATGATCCTGATAACTGACAACAGAATAAAAATTAAGCTTACAGATTGGAATAAAATATTTTTACGTCATATATCTGACAAACAACTTGTATCTAGACTATATGAAGTACTCTCAAAATTAATAGGAAAAACAAAACAAAACAAAAATCAATTAGAAAATGAGCAAAAGACATAAATAGACATTTTACTGAAGAGAATATACAGATGGACACATTAAGCACATGAAAAGATGTTCAATATCATTAGCCATCAGGGAAATGCACATTAAAACCAAAACAAGACATCACTACCCACCTATCAGAATGTCTAAAATAAATACAGTGACAACCCCAAATATGTGTGAGGGTTCAGAGAAGCTGTTTCATTTATACTTTACTGGTGAGAATGTATAATGTTACCCAAAGTCTGTTTGGAAATCATTTGGCAGTTACTTTTTAAACTAAATATGCAGCTACCATATGACCCAGCAATTACTCTCTTGGACATTTATTACAGAAAAATTAAAAGAAATATTTACACAAAATCCTGCATAGAAATATTTATAGGAACTTTATTCATTGGGATTAAAAACTGAAAAAAAATTCAGATTTCTTTCAATGGGTGAATTATTCTAAATATTGCAATTTATACATACCATGGGATACAACTCAGCAATATAAAGGAATGAGCCGCTGATGAACAAAACTTGAATAAATATTGAGGGAATTATACTGAGTGAATATCTCAATCTCAAAGGTCTACATACTGAATTTATATATATATATACAGATCACAGATTCTTGAAGTTATAAAATTATGCAGATGAGCAGATGTTTTACTGCCAGATATTAGAAAGAGGGGAAGAAATGAGGTGGCCACAATTATAAAAGAGCTGTATGAGGGAACTTAAGGTGTTGGAACTGTTCTATATCTTGACTGTGGTTGTAGTCACACAAATCTACATATGTGATGAAATTACATAGAACTAAATACACAGACACATACACAAAGGAGTGCATATAAAACCATTGACATCTGAATAAGTTTGTTGATTGTACCAAAGTACATTTATTGGTTTTGATACTTTAGTATAGTTATTTAAGATACTACTATTGAGTGAAACTGAAGGAAACATGAAACTTTTTCTACTATTTTAGTAACTTTTCATGCATCTAAAATCACTTCAAAACAAAGTTATAAAAGAAAGAGGAGTCTTTAAAAATCACATAACCACAATGGCATTATCACACAAGGCCATTATCAATGGCCTATCCATGAGCATGGAATATTTTTCCATTTGTTTTTGTCATCTTTGACTTCTTTGACCAGTGTTTTGTAGTTTTCATTGTGAAGGTCTCTCACTTCTCTGGTTAGGAAGATACTGAAGTATTTTTTTTTCTTTCTTTCTTTTTTTTTTTTTTTGGTGGCTATTGTAATTGGGATCATGCTTCTTATTTAGTTCTCTGCCTGTTTGCTATTGGTGTATAAGACTGTCTTCTGCACATTTATTTTTTATCCCAAGACTTTGCAAAAGTCCTTTATAAGTGCAAGGAGGTTTCTGACAGATTGTCTTGGCTTTTTGGAGTATAGGATATCAATAGCAAAGAGGAATAACTAAACTTCTTCTTTTCCTATTTGTATACTCCTTATTTTCTTCTCTGGTCTAATTGCTCTAGCTAGGTCTTCCCACATAATGATGAACAGGAGGGCTGAAAGTGGGCAGCCTTGTCTTGTTCTGGTTTTCAGGGGAAATGTTTCCAGTTCTGTCTATTTAGCAATATGGTGGCTGTGGGTTTATTGTATATAGCGCTTACTATTACAAGGTATGTTCCTTCTATGCCTAGGTGTTTGAGAGTTTTTATCAAGAAGGGATGCCGGATTTTATCAAAAGCTTTTTATGCATCTAATGATATAATCATGTAGCTCTTACTTTTACGTCTGTTGATGTGTTTAATTACATTTATGGTCTTGCAGTTGTTGAACCAGCCCTGTATCCTGGGGATGGAGCTTACTTGGTTATGGTGGGTGATTTTTTGAGATGTGTTGTTGTATTCGATTTGGAGGAATTTGATTGAGAATTTTTGCATCTATGTTCATCAGGGTTTTTGGCCTGTAGCTCTCTTTTTTTATTGGATCTTTGACTGGTTTGGGTATCAGTGTGATGTTAGCTTTATAAAATAATTTGGTCAGCCTCTAACTTTGAGTCTTTGAGCATCAGTTGTGATGAGATGAGTTTCCTGGATGCAGCAAATTACTGGGTTCTGTCTTTCTCAGTTGCCTAAGATGGGTATCTGCTCCTCCTTGTATGTTTTTTAGAACTCAGATGGAAAGCTGTCTGATCCAGTGCTTTAGTTTTTGGTAGTTTTCTTATGACAGAGTCCATTTCCTGAGTGATTATTGGTCTACTGAGTGTCTCAATGTCTTCTTGTTTCAACTTTGGAAGGTTGTGTGATGTCAGAAAGTCCTTCATTTCATTTAGGTTATCAAGTTTTTTTCCATACTCATGTGCATAGTAATGTCTGATAATCTTTTGTATTCCTTTGGAGTCAGTTGTGAATTGATCTTTTGCATTTTTTATTGTGTTTATTTGGACTTTTTTGTCTTTTTTTTTCTCCTGGTCATTCAGGCTAAGGGTCCATCAGTCTTCTTTATTCTTTCAAAGAACCAACATTTTGTTTTGTTGATTTTTTTTCATTGATATTTTGCTGTTCTACGTCTTGTATTTAGGCTTGTACTTTAGTAATCTGGGTTCTTCTGCTAATATTAGGAATTTTGTGGTCTTGATTTTCCAACTCTCATAGGTGATTTTTTAGGCTGTTAACTTGTGATCTTACCATTTTCATGATGTGAGTTTTTAGAGATATAAACTCCCATCTTAAAACTGTTTTCATGTTATCTAAGAGGTTTTGATAAGATGTTTCTTCATTTTCATTTCTTCCTAGAAATCCTTTATTTTTATCAATATTTTTTATTTTGATATTGTGGGGTACAGTTAAGGGTTAGGTATACAAATACGTTTCATTCAGGCATCCTTGTTGATAAGGGGTGTCTCCATGTCCCCAGACAGATATTGACTACCGTTAATCCCAACTCCCTTTCCCTCCCCCCATATAGTTTTCCACCACTGTCAGTCCTTTTCTTATAGTATTGCATGAATGTTCACGGTCCACTATATGAGTGAAAATATGTGATACTCAGATTTTTGTTTTGTGAGAGGTCACTCAGTATTATTGATTCTAGTTCCATCCAGGTTGCTGTGAAGTTCATG
>NW_007249312.1:868237-967975 GCF_000164805.1 Carlito syrichta | reverse complement strand
AGGAGTTAGAGAGAGAGAAGAGTGAGAGGGAAAACAGACATACATACCAACTATCAGGTGAGAAAGAGACACAAGGCCAGAGAGAAGTGGAAGAAGACAAGTAAGAAAGATTCCCTAAAGAATACTGATAGCTACACAGAGACAGACCAATATAAACATGAAACAGTGTAAGTCAGAAGGCAAACAACGAACGTGATCAAAATAAACAGTCAAAATGATAAAATCATAAGTCATAATAAGAGATCAGACTAAAATCACTTCAGCTCTGATCTCCGGCCTCTCCCCTTTGTTTTTCCCTTGCAGACAGCTAGGTTTACTCACAGCTTGGGTTTGCCTGCCTGGGAGTTGCTTTTATCTGATTCAGCTTAGGGGTGGGGCTTTGTCTCCTGTTTAGCAACATAACCTTAGAAACCAAGGTGTAGTTTGTTGATAGGTGGGCAGGGCAATGGAAATCTCTGCCTGGAGAAAGGCAGAGGCACATTCTCTTTTGTAGATCCCTTTCTCTCCACTTGTCTGGGTCCCCAAGCTTGGGGTCATGAGCTGAGTGCCTCAGCCTGGGTGGGCCCGGACCTCCAGAGCTCCAAAATTCCAACAGGCAGCTGGTTAGTGGCAAGAGTGGCCCTGGGCTCCCCACAGGGTACTTCAGCCAGGAATGGGACTGGTGTCTCTGAGGGGTGGGCGCCCAGAGCCTCCTTGAGTGACCAGCAGCTTGGTGACTATGAGAGACGATGTAGCCAGGGAGCTAGCTGAGACCCGATATTCCCACGCACATGGTGGAACAGCAGCAGCAGGGGGCTGCAGTATCTGGCCCTGCGTGGGACCGGGGGTCCCCAGGCCTCGGACCAGCACTTGCTTGTGGTGGGTTTGGGGTGGGGGAAGAAAAGTAAAGAGTCTTTTTGGGAACTCACGTTCAGAGAATCTCACAGGTTCACCTATGCTGTTGCCGTCTTGCGTCCCCAAGAATAAACTTTTGCCCAAACCTTGAATCGCCAGCAGGTGGTGTTATCCCTTGCTCGAGATGGCCTTTATCTCAGCTGCTCACCCGCCCCTCAGGCACTGACGGTGAGATGTGAAATGCTTGTCTTGGCGGCAGCAGCAGCAGCAGCAGCAAAGTTGGCAGCGGTGGCAGCTGCGCCACTGGCACAGGCGGTGCGATGTGTAATGGCTGCCTCTGTGCAGCAGCTGCCTCGGCTGCCTCGGAGGAGGTGGAGGAGGCGGCACTCAGCTGCCTGGGAGGTGGCGGCTCTGCTGCCTCGGAGGAGGCCGCTGCTCATTCCAGGCACTGGCGGTGCGATGTGGAATGGCTGCTGGCTGGGTCGGCAGTGGCGGCAGCAGCAGTCACCACAGTAGCTGCCCAGACCTTGGTGATGCCTCAGCAAGGTCTATGGTTGAGCTCCGTGTGAAGAACAGGCTGCAGACGACGGGATCTGCAACCTCTGGGGAGGGAATGAGAGTCTCTTTGCGTTCTCCTTGGTGGAGAATTTCATAGACAGAGCTGCCCCGTCGCCATCTTGCCCCGCCCCCGCCTCACAGGTTTTTTAAATGTCCTGTTCTTTGCAAATGTTAAGCTTATTTCTGCCTTTGTATTTGCAATTCCATATGGCTTGAATATCTTTCCTCTGATCTCTTCATGGGAGCTATTTTCTGGTCATTTAGGTCCCTTTCCATTATTTTTTATAAATGCTTTCCTTGACCACACAAACCAAAATTGCCCCTTTCCAGATACTCTTTTTTTTTTTTGAGTTGGATTCTCACTCTGTCACCCAGACTGGAGTGCAGTGGCCGCTCCTGGCCACCGCAGCCTCGACCTGCGGGGCTCCAGCCATCCTTCCACCTCAGCCTTCCAAGTAGCTGGAATGACAGGAGCGTGCTACCATGCCTGGCTAATTTTTTGATTTTATTGTAGAGATGAGGTCTCACCAAGTTGCCCGGGCAGGTCCCGAACCCACGGGCTCAGGCAATTCACTCACCTCAGCCTTCCAAGGCATGGGATTACAGGTTGAGCCACCGAGCCCAGCTCCTGATACTCTTTATCACATCACTCTGTCACTTTACCCTGCTAACATGTTACTGTATAATCATTTGAATATATCTTACTTGCTTATTATTTATTTAATTATTTAATTACTTGATGTTTGATTGTCTTTCCAAGAAGATTATGAACTTAATTAGTCTTTCTGTTTTATGGCCCCAGGGACTGGATCAGTGTCTATCAATCAATAAATATGAATTCCCACTTTACTCCACTCTTGACTTCCTCTGTACTCTTGACACTTACCTCAATACTTTTCCTGAGTTTATCTTAAAGAGGAAGATCATGGCACTAATTACCATCAGAAAACCCTGTCTCCGAATACAAGCATTACACAAAGATATTGGGGTTTTGGTTCCAGACCATCCCAGTGAGATGAATATCTCAATAAAGCAAGTAACATGAATTTTTTGATTTCTCAATGAATATAAAAGTTATATTTACACTATACTGTAGTCCATTAAGTGTGCAATAGCATTGTCTGAAAAAATAGACATACTTTAGTTAAAACAATTTATTGCTTTAAAATGCTAACAGTCATCAGAGCCTTCAGCAAGTTCTAATGTTTTTGCTGGTGGGGAGTCTTGAAAAGTCTTAGATGGCATCTTCTTCCAATGTTGGACTGTTTCATCTGCACTGAAAATCTGTTGTTTGGTGAGGCAATCTTCATCAATGACCTTAACTAGATCCTTTGAATACCTATAGTTTCTCCCTCTGCACTTGCCGCTTCACCTTGCAATTCTGGGTTATGGAAACAGCATTTTTCCTTCAACTTCATGAACCTACCTCTGCCAGCTTCAAACTTTTCCTCTGCAGCTTCCTCACCTTTCTCGACCTACTTTGAACTACAGAAAATAAGAGATTCTCTCTGGATTAGGCTTTGGCTTAAGAGAAAGTTGTGGCTAATTTGATCTTCTATCTGGAATACTTAATCTTTCTTCATATTAACCATAAGACTGCTTTGCATTCTTATCGTTTGTATGTGCACTGGGGTAGCACTTTAAGTTTCCTTCAAGAACTTTTCCTTTGCATTCACAACTTGGCTAACTGGTGCAAGACCTAGCTTTACTCTTTCAACTTTGAAATGCCTTTCTTGCTAAGTTTAATCATTTCTGGCTTTTGATTTAAAGTGAAAGATATGAGTTTTCCTTTCGTTTGAACACTTTGGAGGCCATTGTAGAATAATTAATTGGCTTCGTTTCAGTATTTCCTGCCCCGACAGGGAAACGGCATGTGGTGGAAAAGTCAGAAAACACTCAGCACTTGTCAAGTTCATTGTCTTATATGGGCACATTTGTGGCACCTTCAAACAATTACTAGTATGATGTCTAAGATCATCATAACAGATATAATAATAATGAAAAAGTTTGAAATATTGCAAGAATTACCACAATGTGTCACAGAATTGTGAAGTGAACACACGCTATTGGAAAGACTTGTTTGACTCAGGGTTTTTACAAATCTTCGATTTTTAAGAAACGAATATCTGCAAAATGCAATTAAGCGCTCTGTTTACCAATGAATGGGGGGGGGATTTAGTTTATTGCATTCCCATAGTAAGCAAAATAAAACTGATGTATCTTTGTGCTATTTTTAAAATCTCAAAAATTGAGATTTACCTTATTATTTTAACAGTTAGACAAGCATATATGAGTTAGTTAATAAAAATTGTCCAATAAGAAACAAATACTATTTGTAGCAGACTTCACAATGAAAGTAGGGGTGCATCGAGCCACAGAGTCATGACCAAAGTCACACACTATTAGTGGAAAAACACAAACACTCAGATATTCTAAATCCAAGGTCCATAGAGAAACATCTAATTTTCATATCTGCCAAATGAGTACACAGCAAGGAAATAATCTTGCATCCTTTATGGAATATTACTTTGGTTTAAAATAGAATATCATATTTTTTTTACCAAATTATTTAATCTATCCTGGATGTTAGTATTCAAATGTTCAAAGATCTTTTTTAGTGAGTTTGCCATCTGATATATTCTGTTGATTTGATCACAGTTTTCAACTTTGTTGACAGAAAGTGTACCCTGAATGTATATATGCTGTACTGGATTTCAGTTGATATAAAGAGTTACTCTTCCTCAAAACAATTGCCAATTCTGAACGTTGTGCTACTTCCTTGAATTAAACTGCAAACTTTGTCCTATATCTGTTTGTATCTGTGTCACCTTAGGTCAGATATCAGTGTGGAATGATGTCCAAATAACTGCCCCCATCAGTCTTTACAAATGTTGGATTACTGAGGGTGAGAAAGGTTTCTGAAACATCACCAGAGTATCAAAATGCTGGCATTAAAGTCTTACATTAAAGTTGTGTGTAATACAACTTGACCTATGTACTTCACAGGTTAAAAAAGGAAACGTTTTCTCTGTCAGTCTGCAGTGATATTCTTGATGTTATAATTCCCAAATGATGTAAAAATGAAATATGTGATTTCCTCACAGAAAATAAATCTTCAAGAAAATTAAATGGACCTTCAAAAGGCTCTAAATTTAGTAAGCTTAAATACCATGGTAGTTGATTATTGGTTCTGCCCTGAAGAAGATGAGCTTACTTTGAGGGAAAACATAATCCTCTTAATATGTTTGCTATGTGGAATTCTAAGTATATTTAAATGAAATGATTTTAAACGAGATAGCAACTGAGAATTTAAGTGAATTTCGTTCCAGTATCTTTCCTTTAAAGAAGAAGACTGAGTTAAAATTTTAAAAACTCTTTCTAAGCATAAATAGTAAAATAAATAGAAACAAGCACAATTAGACAACTCTTTGAGGATCACATTCCTTGCAATCATTTCCTTTCTCAAGAAAAGGTTACTATGATTTTATTTATTTTTCTTAAATAGAGTGCCTAATTATACTGACGAGCATTCGTAGCAGACAGTATTAAGTTGATATGACAGCACTTAAACTGATTCTTACAATGAAGGAAGGATGGGAACGTCTATTGTTCATTTATCTGACTGTAATAAAAGTGTCTGGTGTGTACTTACCCTACACAAGTCATTGAGCGTACAACACAGTAAGAGCACTCAAAGGAAGCAGGGACAGATGCCCTATTTGTGGGTATTCTGGGATTGCTGGAAGCCTGTTACGTTCCTAAATAACTACATGAAATGGAAAATATGCCTGTCATAAGAAGTTGAAGGATTATGGGAGGTAGGACGTGGAGGGAGAAGACAGGACATCTACCTTGGAGAGTAGGACAATGTGTGGAGTAAGTGACGTTTGTATTTAGTCATAAAAATGGAGGAAATGGGGACATATAGAGATGACGGAGGTTATGAGGCAGGAAAGAGGGGAATAAACATGGGAAAAATGAAGGTGGTTGTTTATTCCAAGTAAAATATAAACTGCACAAGCTCACAGTTTACACCTTGCTTGAATTTAGGATGAATGTCGAGTTATAAATAGACACGAGAAGAGTTGTGGGAACAAAAATGGACATCTGAGGGCTTGGGCTGAGAAAGAATGTGAATCCTAATATTGGCTGTCTGGGTCTTGGGAGTGTTGAAATGGCAGGGGTGCAGTTGTGTATCAAGATAATTAATTAGTAAACAGAGCGCTTATGTTATTTGAGGGGGAAAGAAAGGCAGAGCAGAAATCTAGGTAGAAATCTATGCAGCTATCAGGGGAAAGATAATGATCATCTAATCTCTCGTGGAGCAATAAATTAAAGGAAAAAGCACAGCTGTGACTGACAGCACATGCCAGAAATGATGGTATTTAACCACTCACTGGATGTGAAGGCTGAGGAAGGAAAAGGTAAAAATAATTACGAGGATTTACATCTCAGAATGAGGAGGATGTGAATTTCCGTAATAGTGCATAAAGGAAGAAGAACAAGTTTGGGAGAAGAATGATGGATTTTTGTCTGGAGACTGTCATCTCTAAGAATTTGTCCTGCCAAACGGTGGCCACCCTGTCTGAATGGAAGAATGGACAGTGCTATATTTATTAACGTCATCCTCTTAAAAATAGATGAAAGAACAAGAGAGTAATAATGTCCACAGCTGTTCATGATTCGTGGGTTAACGTATTGGAGGCTGTCCTCATGGTCAGTTGACTTTGGCTCCTGAAACGTGTACATAGAGGGACAGTGCGACTGCTTTGTATGGCTCCGATATGCACAGGTCTCACTCATCACAGCACCGTGGAAAGTGAGGTTTGCCTGCATCAGGGGGCATTATAGCAATTTCGGACATTTCTTTGATTTTGATATGTCATTATCAAATATGAGTGACGTACACTGTTAATAACATAACTTGCCAGAGGAAACCTGTATTTCCCTATGAAAATCAAGAAAATAAGTTGAGTGAGTTTATATACGTTTTTTTGTTATTCCAGGATATTACTACATCCATAATAACCTAAGACGGTTTATCAGGCATTTCCGATGTATTCACGCACTTCACATACGCATGAGTTAATACGCTTTGCACAACAATCTTGTATAGTAAGTATTGCTATTGCTAACTTACAGACATGAATGTTTGGAGACAGAGAGGGGGAGTGAGTTGCCCAGCGTCACATAGCTACAAAGAACATGAGTCATGATTGCACTCAAGTTTATACTCCCTTTGTAGCCCACAATTAGATATGAATTGCCTTGAATCCTTTTATTTTTCCTAAGGGGACACAATTGTTTCATTGCTCAGAGGAAAAACTGATCTCTCCTGGAGACCAAGTCAACTACCATTTAGTTTGGAACCATATTGGAAGCTAATGTTTTCTCCTAAGGAACCAATGATGTCCAGATTTTGCTACTGAAAGCAATGAGGGGTAGGCTGACTCCAAATGACTTGTAAGTTGGCATTTATGACTTTGGTGAATTTCTCAGTTGCCTGATCTGCCCTGGAACCCTGAGATGCTCAGGAGGTGGCTTTTGTCAATATGACATGACCTGGGCGAATACTCCATTAGGAGTGGGTCGGGGTGAGGTGGGGACATATGAACTGAGTCCAAGAGATCTTCCTGGACTCAAGTGATCCTCTTGCCTTAGCTTCCCCAAGTACACACTACCTAAATCCTGAATCCAGGATCCCAAATCACTAACTTGGAATAGATATTGCTATTATAGGACCTCACTTTCCTGATAGGAAGATCAATGTGGAAAAAAAAGCCATAAGACAATAATTTTATAAGCATAGAATCTGAATTAAGAAAGTTTGATGAATGAAATATTTAATAGTATTTTTTTTTAGTTAAAGTCTCAGTCCTTCGCCCAGGCTGGAGTGCCATGGCACACTCATGGCCACCCCTGTGTTGACCTGCTGGACTCTGGTGATCCTTCTGCCTCAGCCCTCCAAGTAGCCAGAAACACAGGCACACACTACCACACCCAGCTAATTTGTAATTTATTGTAGAGACGAGGTCTTGCCAAGTTGCCTGGACTGGTCTCGAACCAGCGAGCTCAGGTAATCCACTCGCCTCAGTCTCCCAAAGTGCTGGGATTACAGGCTGAGCCATCAAGCCTGGCCTTTAATAGTATTTTTAACGTAAATTTATATATCTTATAAATTTATAAATAGAAAGAAAATCCTGCCAAGAAAACACAATTCTCAAAACCCAATGTCTTCCCTATACATGTTCAAATGAATACTGGGACCTTTTACATTTGTTTTTTGTTTTTGTTTTTGTTTTCTCTGCTTTAATGACTGGTAAATCTCCTTTCTAATATTGCCTTTCTGCTATGTTAATCTCTTCAATTGTCTCCCAATAGACTCTTGATGAATAGATATGGAGTTTACAGTCTAATTCTCAGGATTTAACTCTTTAGTATATATAGAATAGGCTTCACAAACTCATCTAGCCTGTGTTTACACTTGCAACTTCCCATTATTTGCAGTAACTTTTGCACTGTAATATTTTGTTTATTAAGAAACACTACAAGCTTCATTCAGATGCCTCAAAGGAATTCCAGACCCAGCAAGCATAATAAAAATATTTTTTCTGACTCACCTGGCCAAGATTTCCAATGTGTATTTTACCAGAGACTGAACCATCATCCATCTAGTTTCACGCAACATAAAACCAGGAATCTGACAATTTCTTCTCTTATCCTGAACCACCATTTCCCTGATCATTTATTGAACAAATGTAATAAATATATCTACACTGTTTTAGTTGCTGGAAAAATAGCAATTTAATAAAAGGAAGTTCCTTGTGATTATTGGATTTAGATTGTAATGGAGTAGAAAGGGTGTAGACACACAAAGAAATTAAAACAAATACTAACACAATGTAAGTAGTTGGTAAATGGCAGTTCCCAAAATAAATAAAAGAATTGCATTATGTGTGAGAACAGAGATTTTTTATAGACAGGGTGGTCAGGGAAGACTTATCTGATACATTGGTATTTAAGCCATTTTTCCACAAATATAGACTGAGTGTGATGTCTCATGCCTTTACTTCCAGTATTTTAGGAGGCAGAGGGGGAGGACTGCCTGGGGCCAGGAGACCAGCCTGGGCAACATAGCAGGACCATGTCTCTACAAAACCTTTTTTTAAAAAAGCCAGGGGTGGTGGTTATATTGGTTAAGTCCAGAAGGTTGAGGCTGCAGTGAGCTATGATCACGCCACTGCACTCCAGCCTGGACAAGGGTACAGAGCTAGATTCTGTCTCTCAAAAAATAAAAATTATATTATATATTTATAGATATTGACTTTTATCCTTAGATCTTGATCCTATTGGTCTACTTCTTTGCATCTTCAGAATCGGCTATCATATTGCTTAGTGTATTTGATAAAAGAGCACTACTGACAACAGCTACAGTTGCTGTAGTCTGAAACTTATTATGTCATGGATATGTAGGCAAAATATCCCATAGACTGCTCTCAGTCAGTGAAGTGAAGGTGTACTACAGAGACACCAAAGTAGGCACATTCCTGAAAAACAGAATTCACCAGAAAGACTTTCAAGTGCTCCAGAGCTTCCCATCAGTCATGTTGAATCATCAGTTAAAACTTTCCCATTCAAATTTCTTCCTTCTATCTCTCCTTCACAAAGGTGAGACCTGTGCAGTCGTCTCATGACTCCCATGTCTACCTCAACTTCTCCCCATTCTTCTTTTTTTTTTTGAGTCAGGGTCTCACTCTGTTGCTCAGATTAGAGCGTGGAGTGCAATGAACAATCATGGTTCACCGCATCCTCGACCTCCTGGGCTCCAGTGATCCTTCCACCTCAGCCTCTCAAGTAGCTGGGACTACAGGTGTGTACACTACACCTGGTTAATGTTTTTTAAGAGATGGGATCTCCTTATGTTGCCCTGGTTGGTCTTGAATTCTTGGATTCAAGTAATCCTCCTGTCTCAGCCTTCCAAAGTGCTGGGATTACAGACATGAGCCACTGCACTCAGCCAACTCCATTTTCTTGTACATCTAATCTCTGCTTCTCTGAAGACCTGAACTAACACATCATATTTGAGTTCTCCATGTATTCCCTTTGGCCCTTCTAGTCTATCTTCATATTGTATCCCCCACCGAGAAAGTCTTATGTCACCACTATTATTTAGAACCCTGTAGTTTTGTGTTGTTGCTCTTCAGAAATAGACTCAAGTCCATAAAAAGCCGCCCAAGACTCAGCATGGCTGTTCTGCCCCACCCCCAATTCTACCCATGCCCCTCCCCGCCCCCTCTCCTGTCTTGTTCTCCCTGTTCCAACTCCCCACCCTTCTTTTGTTCTGTGAAGATGTTACGCTTTTACTTAGCTGACAAAGGCCTCTGCACTTTCGGTTTCCTTTGCTAGACCATTCTCCTGGTGATCTGAGGCAGGTCACTCTTATTTGTCTTATGGTTTTCTTGTTCAAACCTACTCTGATCTCCATTCTCCTTCATCTAAATCCTATTTATTTATTTTACCCTTTCACGTTCCCCAAAAAAGGATTTACACATTCATTAGCATGATTGCCTTCAGATAATTTGTCTCAGTTTGAAATTATGCATTTATTAGTATGATTATTTGATTAATGTCTGCTTTCCCTACTGGGTTAGAATTTCACCTTTTTATCCTCGTTGTAGCCCCAGCATTTACCTTGGTGTCTGTCCTAAAGTAGACATAGAATAAATATATGTTAAATGAAAGGATACATAAACAATCTTTCTTTCAGGGAAGTATGATTGAACAGTGTATTATCTTGAAACTCTATTTTTTTCTCAATTCTAAGTAATTTCAAATATTACTTCTATATGAAAATAAGCATCTACAGCATGGGGATATAATGATACAAAATCGCTATAAATGTTAGGATGTATATCAAATCACAAAAGCATAAGCCAGGTTTCATATGCACTTACTAATTAGTAGACCCTACTAAGGACTCTGCAAATAATAACTCATGGAATTCTTACAATTCCAGAGAAGGTGCATGCATGATTTCCTCATTTTTGATGACTATACCGAGAGGATAAGTCACTGACGTGTGGTTAATGTGCGACAGAGTCGGGGTTCAGTACGGGTACATATTTTGAGTTAGAGTCTCACTCTGTCAACCAGGATGGAGTGCAGTGGCATGATCCTGGCTCACCAGTCTGGAACTCCTGATCTCAGGCGATCCTTTTACCTCAGTCTCTCAAGTAATTGGGACTACAGGTGTGTACCCTCACAGCTCATTTTTTTTGTTTGATTTTTTTTGTAGAGGCAAGGTCTCACTATGTTGCCCATGTTGGTCTCAAACTTCTGGGTTCAAACGATCCTCCTGCCTCAGCCTCTCAAAGCGCTGGGATTACAGACATGAGCCACTATGGTTGCCATTATGTTTGACACCAGAACACCATCTTCTCGTAACTGTGCTATAGACCCTTTGAAAGAAATGTGCTTTCCAATTATGCCGGAAGACTTTGTGGGAATATAAAACACACTTCAGCTTTGAGAAGAAAAACTTTGAAAAGCACAGTGTTTTCACTGCTTGTGCTTTGTGATCCAGCCAACAAGGTGTGCCACACTGCTGCTGTGTACACAACAGCTTGGTGCCGTGGCCTCTGAAAGTTACCTGAGACGGTGCTGCTGAGACCCCCTGGGCTGCTCTGTATGGCATTCTAGGCAGACATCAAACTGAGCTGTGAACTTATTTTATTAGTATTTCTGTTGATTTCTTGGTCCTTCCTTGGATTATAAATTCCTTGAGGGGAGTGATGGTGTCTTCATGAGAACAACTATTAACGCATTTATTGGACCAAATGTCATATTAAACACACAAACACGAATAATTCTACTGTCAACACCACCTATGAGATAGGTACTATCGTATCTACAATTTATGAGTTTAAAATGAGATATCTAGTAAGTAGCAGGGAAAAGATTGCATTTGAAGTTTGTTCAATTTAGGGTTCATTCTCTCACTCCCTTATTAAAGAGATCAGCAGATTTTCAAAAATATCATGTGCCTGGTACCTGGTAAGCATGCAGTAGTCTCTCATTTTCTTTCTCTTTTTCCTTTTCTCTTTTTTACTCCTCACCCCTTTTCTTCCCTCTACTGCCTTCTTCATTTGTGTGGTGTGTGTGTGTGTGTGTGTGTGTGTGTGTGTGTGATTTTTAATTAAATATTTTCTTTCTCAGACAGGCTTGTAATTTCTTATCAAGGGTATAATGCTGGAAAGCTTGCAGTAAAGGAGAACCACAAAGAATGGTCAAATATAAAAATAAAAGTAACAAAAAATAACTAACTTTACAGACGAAATGTATTATCAGGATTTAAACAATATAGGTTGATTGATTAGAAAAACAACTGTGCATTTCAAATTATTAGGCTTATTACCTGAGGAAAACAAAAGTCATTTTATTAATAAGATTTCCTGTTTGTGGACAAAAGACCTAGAAAACCACTGATGTGCATTTGTTTTTACTTTTAAAATCCACTTGGGATTAGAAATTGGTTTTAAATTAAATACTTGTTGAAATTTATGACTTCTGATGGTGTATTGCCATTTTCAACAGTCTTAGCATGTTTCTAATTTTTATTCCATTTATCCTATCCTACCGCAAGTTCAACATTGTGTGAATATAAAGACTATGGGAAAAAGACAGGGTGATGTCCTTTCTTCTCTCCTAGAAACAAATGTAATTGATGTAACTACATTAGCAGAAGAAAACCAGACACTTAGATGTTCTTATGCTAACATATCATGTTCTTTATATCATTATGACTGGTGAGATCAATAGTTTATTGCAGGAAGAATTTCTCATCAATGTCATTTACAAATGGCAGTTCATGGGATGTAAAGTGTTGAGATACTTCCTGTCTCCTTCGTTTATTAGTGAACCGATTCTAGAATGAACAATTTCAGTAAGAGATAGATTTTTCCTCATAAATTTTATATTACTTTTTTCCTCCTGTTGAACAACCCCCAATATTTGCCAAATAACTGAACACTTAGAAAAGAATCTTGTCTTACAGTTTAAATAAATCACTGTCTTATGACATATCTAGTTGAGAGGTATATTTATATGCATTTCTCTGAATACTAGTATCTACTGATCAGTGGTAAAAGAAAGATAGAGAATGTTCCAGGTTGCTGAAAGACAAAATAAAACATGTTTTCTGAGGAAGCTTGTAACAAAGAAGATAATGATTCAATTCAGTCGGTATAAGTGAAACTCATGACCTGATGTCCTGGCATGTCATGTCATATAGTAATGACAGACATAGAACCACTCCTACGTGAAGAACTGTGTACCAACCCCTGACAGAGGTACACATAGGAATCATGTTACTAGGCTGAGAAATGCTGAACTGGGGTATTCTATATGTTTTGAGTGTGCTTCCAGGATGGTACATTTCCAAGAAAATTTGAGAGTCCAAGCTGACAAGGTACAAATCCCAGAGAAGGATCCTCATGTGCCTGGTGGTTCTTTGTTTTTATTTTTTCTTGGCAGTGTATGGATGTTTTAAATACCAGTAAGATAAGAGTCTTCTAAGCCTTTGTGAAATGTGCACATGGGGAATCAGCAGAGATGGAAATTATGCCACTTTGAAATGTTAGGAGGTAGGCAGCATTTTTGTTTGTATAAATAACTGGTCAGAGGATTGGCAACAAGAGACATTTTTATCTTTTGTTAAGATATATGATCCCAGTTACTAAAAATTAAAGGGACAAATATGAAAAGAAGGAATAGATATGTCAAGTAAAAACACTGCCAGTTGCCAGGTAATACAGATTGTGTGTGTGTGTGTGTGTGTGTGTGTCTTATGTGCCAAGTATATATTCAAATATCAAGAAACTTCATACTTCCTGTCTAACTGTCAAATCATTCTGGAAAGAAATCTTCCAAAGACAAAATGTCAAAAAGTGATGGTATAATACTAGTGATGGTGTTCATCCAGAAAGAACCAAATACATTGTCAATACACTTTAGGAGCTTCTGTAAGCAAGTAAAAAAAAAAAATCACTTCAAATATTGTCATGAAAACTGGACATCATAACCTCAGCTTTCATTCTCCATGACTGGCAAATAAATATTTATAGCCCTATAGTAATGCATCATGGATAATAAGAGTTTTTCGTTGTAAATGACCTTAGGAATGACCAGATCTTCTTTTGTGATCTAGGAAATATATGACATTCAGAGAGATTAAGTGACTTACCCAAGGTCATTACACAGACCTTTAGAGGTAGGAGTAGAAAAGAGCTGGTTTTTGTTTGTTTGTTTTACTTAAAGTGTTTCTTTTAGTACCACAATGTGCTAAATGTAATTTTCTAAATGGAGAAAGCAAGTTTGGTCATTCAAGAATGAAGGATACATTGAGATCAACAAAAAAATTACCTACTCATTTAACTTGTTTAGAATTCCAAAAAACAAGCAAAAAGCACAAATTTGGGAACATATTCAAAGGAAATATGCAGCCAAGCACTTGATGCAGAGGCCATAGCCAGTTTCAGTGAATTGCAAATAGAGTTATCTTTTGTTTTTATTTAAAGATTGTATGGATCCAAGATGGCCATTATGGAGCAGCAGTTCAGTACATCTCTGCCCCAGTGAGGCAAAGAATAGGGACCCTGCCAATGATAGACAGAGACACTCTGAACAGTTTTGGATAAGTGAGACACTCTACACCCAGCAAAGATCTCTTTGAACATTTGGAGACCAGAAAATGATGGCAGACTCTGGAACCCAGGTACCTAATCCACCACCGTGCACCAGGCTTGCACTAGAACTGATGGCCTGTCCAGTGAGTGAGATGGGATGAATAATCCTAATACACTTTGGATAAATTCCCCCCTTCCCACCCACATGCAAATCATTGATCCTATGGAGGAGGAATCCTGGTCAGGGGACAGTGGTGGGTGATTGGAAGAAGAATAAAAATCATGCTTAGGCAGCCACTGAGAACTTGCCTTTTGGCAGTGAGTCTGGAGCCTGGATTCCAGACCAAGAAAACTCACCTGCAGATTGAACTCAGCTGTTGCCTGTGGCCAGTGGCTGGTTGCCAGCCCACCTGCCAGGTCAGGTGAATCATCACCCAGCCCTACAGGCTTATAGGGCAGATCCCCACCACCTCTATTGCAGAGAACTTGCTCTTTTTTCAAGAACTGAATGTGGACTTGAACAGTGAGGGAGCAGCAGAAAAGACACCCGAAGGCTTTCCCAGTGGGAAGGCTTCTAGGCTGCAAGCTGCAGATAGCAGATGGGAGCCCATACTCCCTTCCCCACTCTCCACAGAGTGCTTGCAACAGGGTCTGAAAATCAACGTGACCAGTCTGACAGTGGGAAAGAAAATCTACAGCAGAGAAACCTGACACAGGGTGGAGGAAGAAGTGGAAGTGAACGCCCATCTCTCTTTCACTGAATGACCTACCTTTAATGACAGAAAGGGCCTTAGAACAGAAGGTCACCAACTAGCAAAAGAGCAACAAAACTGGCTGGGTGTGGTGGCTCAAACCTGTAATTCCAGCACTTTAAGAGGCCAAGGTGAGAGGACTGGCTGAGCCTACAGGTTCAAGAACAGCCTGGGCAACTTGGTGAGACCTTATCTCTACAATAAATCAAGAAAAATTAGCCAGGCATGGTAGCGCACACCTGTAGTTCCAGCTACTTGGAAGGCTGTGACAGAAAGATCACCTGAGCCCAGCAGGTCGATGCTGGGGTGGCTGTGAGCATGCCCCTGCACTCCAATCTGGGTGATGGAATGAGACTCCAACTCAAAGAAAGAAAAAAGAGCAACAAAACCAAAGAGGAACCATAGAGAGAGAAGAGAGGTATATCACAAAAGAGGAAAAAAATCAACACAAAATATAGACAATTCTCAGAGTCTTAAAGAAGCAACTACCCAGAAAGCAGCTATTAGAACACATAAATAGAAACCCCCAAAATGACTTGCCCCAGATGACAGCCACAGAAATCAGAGTTTGGATGGCTAAATGAACTGAGAGAGCCAAGAGGAACTAGAATTGAAACTCACCAAAGTTGTATAGAAAGTAAAAGTAGAGTTGGCCAATTTCAGAAAGTCCCATTCTGAAATAATGGAAATGAATAACTTCATTTGTTACTATTAAAAACATAGTAACAACCTTAGGGAGCAGGATCAATCAAGCAGAGAAACGAATCTCAGATCTTGAAGAACTAAATATGGAACTAACCCAGTCTGTCAAAAAAAAAAAAAAAAAAAACAGAAAAGAAAAGAAAGAAAGAAAGAAAAGAGAAGAAAAGAAGCTAAAATGAAGAAACAAAATCTCTGAGAGATGGATGTGGGACTATATCATTAAGCCAACTCTTTGCCTGATTGGCATTTCTGAAGCCAAAAGGAAATCTGAGAACACCATGTATTCCATAAGGTCATCCAAAAAAATGTCCCACATCTCACTAGAGAGGGGACTATTCAAGCACAAGAGATTCAGAGAACCCCCACCAGGTATCACATGAGAGACCATCCCTAAGACATTCAGTAATCTGCCTTCACAAAGTAAGCATGAAAGAAAAAATTCTAAAGACAGCAAGAAAGAAAGGTCACACCCATCAGATTCGCTCCAGACTTATCTGCAGAAACACAAGCTAGAAGGGACTAGAGTTCAATTTTTACTGTAATTAAAGGTAAGGAATTCCAACCAAGAATTTCTATCCTGCCAAGTTAAGCTTCATCACTGATGGAGAATCAAAATTCTTCCCAGATCTTCAGTCCCCAAGAAAATATGCCTGCCACCTCCTGACCTGCCTTTAGAAGATACTTATGAAGCTGTTGAACACAGGGGAAAAAAAAAAAAAAAGTGTGGTATACTTTCTCAAAAGTACAGGCAAGCACAGAGCTTACACTCACAATAATGAAAACACACATATATAAATACAAAAGTAAAAAGGAAGCAAAGCAACCCTCTAAGAACCCTATAACAAGGATCAACCCTCACATTTCAATAATTAATTTGATTGTGAATGGACTGAATGTTCCACTGAAAAAGCATAGAGTGGTAAACTGGATAAAGAAGCATGATCCGACAGTATGCTACCTCCAGGAAACGCATCTTACTGCAAAGGACACTCTCGATCTCAAAGTTAAAGGCTGGAAAGTGTTCTTTCAGGCAAATGGAAAACAAGAGAGAGCAGGTGCAACTATGCTGCTATCAGACAAAGCAGATATCATTAAAAGTTTAAAGGACACAGAAAGACACTGATAAAAATCTCAATCCACTAGCAAGAAATAACCATCTTAAACATATAAGCACCAAACACAGTAGCACCAGATTTTATAAAGCAACTATTAAGTAAGTTAAGAGGACATTGATACTTACACAGTCATGGTTGGAGACCTAAATACCCTGTTAACAGTCTTAGACAGGTCATTGAGGCAAAAACAAACAAGGAGATGTAGAACCTTAACTTGATGTTCAATCAAATGGATTTAATATACATCTACAGAACATTCCACCCAACATCTAAAAAGTATACATTCTACTTATCAGTACACGGAACATACCCCCAAATTGACATTCTTGGACATAAATCAAGTGTGAAAAAATTTCAAAAGATTAAAATGATACCATGCATCATCTCTGATCACAGTGGAATAAAAATAAATATTGCAACCAACAAGATCCCCCAAAACACACAAAGACATTGACACTAAACAACATGCAGCTGCACAATTTCTGGATCAATAAGACAAAAATTTTAAAAAATCCAAGAAGCAAATGAAAACAAAGCACATCTTATAAGAATCTCTAGGATATCATGAAAACAGTGCTAAGAGGAAAACTCATACCATTGAACACACAAATCAAGGAAATAGAAATATCACAAGTAAACAACCTAATGTCACACCTAAGGCAGGTGGAAAAACAAGATCATCTATATTCTAATATTAGAAAAATCCAGATCACCAAGACAAAATCATAATTGCAAGATATAGCTGACAAAAATATGAGAGAAAAGATTCACAGGACAAAAACCTGGTTCTTTGAATGATAAGCAAGATTGACAGACCCCTGGCCAGATTGACTAAAAAAGAGAAAGTTCAAGCAAATTTAATTAGAAATGAAAAAGGCAAAGTCACAACTGACCCTGAAGAAATTCAAAAGATTATCAGAGATACCATGAACATCTGTATGCAAATAAACTAGAAAATCTAAAGGAAATGGATGACTTTCTGATATCACACAACCTCCGAAAATTGTAACAAGAATAAATTGAAACTTTAAATAAACAAATAACAATCTATGAAATTGACTCAGTCATGAGAAACTTCCCCACCAGAAATTGCCCCCCGGACTGGATGGATTCCCAGGTGAATTCTATAAGACATATAGGAGGAGCTGATACCAGGCAATCAAGAATTATATAATTCTCCACAACTCATTTTATAAAGCTAATATCATACTATATCCAAACCTGGCAAAGACCCAACAAAGAAAGAGAATTGCAGGCTAATCACCCTGATGACATAAACACAATAATTCTCACTCAAATTCTAGCAAATTGGATCCAACCACACATCTCAAAGATCAGCCACCATAACCAGGTGTGCTTCAACCCCAGGATGCGAGCTGGTTCAGCATTTTCAAGACCATAAACATAATTCAGCACATTAACAACCACATGATTATACCAAGAACCACATGATAATATCATTAGAGGTAGAAAAAGCATTTGAGAAAACCCAGCATCCCTTCTTGATAAAAACCTTTGAACACCTAAGTATCGAAGGAACACTCCTCAAAACAGTAAAAACCATCTACCATAAACTCATTGCCAACATTTTTTCTCAATGGGCAGAAGCTAGAAGCATTCCCTCTGAAAACAAGAACAAAACAAGAATGCCCTTGCTTGCAATCAGGCAGGAGAAGGATATCAGTGGTATCCAAATAGGAAAGGAGGACATTAAACGATCCCTCTTTTCAGACAAAATGATTCTATACCTTGAAAACATTAGGAATCTGTCAAAAGACTTCTTGCACTGATAAATGACTTTAGCAAAGTATCGAGTTACAAAACCATGTTCAAAAGACAGTTGCACTCCTATACACCAGCATCAAACAGACAGAGAACCGATTAAACAATGCAATCCCAATTTCAATAGACACACACACACACACACACACACACACACAAAACGGAACACCTTGACATCCATCTAACCAGAGAATTGAAAGACCTTTACAATGCGAACCACAAAACACTGCTCAATGAAATCAAGGATGACACAACCAAATAAAAATTTAAAAAATCCTATGCCCATGGATTGGAAGAATCAATATTCTCAAAATGTTCATTCTACCAATGGCAATCTACAGATTCAATGCAATACCCATCAAATTATCAACATCATTTTTCACAGACCTGAAAATGACCTTACAGAAACTCATATGGAAAAAAAGGAGAACCAATAGCCAAAACAATTCTCAGCAAAAGAAACAAAGTAGAAGGTATCACATTTTCAGACTTTAAACTTTATAACAAGGCTACAGTAGCCAAGACGGTGTGGGAATAGATCCATAGGCCAATGGAACAGAACAGAAATTCTAGAAGTAAAAACATGGTCTTTTAACTAACTCAACTTTGACAAAGCCACCAATAACAATCACAGGAAAGTGGCAGAGGGGGGGATCGGGGGAAGGAGACCATATTTAGCAAATAGTGCTAAGAAAACTGGCTAACCACAGGCAGAAGAATGAAACTGGACCTCTACCTATCACCATGTACAAAAACAAATTCAAAATGGATCAAAGACCTAAATGCAAAACTTCAAAATATAAGAATCCTAGAATAAAACAGAACTCATTCTTATGCACATCAGAATAAGAATGAATTCGTGACTAAGTCCCCCAAAGCAAATGCCATAAAAGCTAAGATAGACTAGCGGGACCTCATCAAACCAAAAAGCTTTTGCACAGCAAAAGAAACCATCAAGAGAGTAAGAAGGTAACCCACAGAATGGGTGAAAAATATTGGAAATTATGTATCTGATAATGGCCTAATGTCCAGTGTCTGCAAAGAACTCAAGCAAAGCAAAACAAACCATTAACAAGTAGGCAAAGAACATGTACAGACATTTCTCAAAAGATGACATACAAGCAACCAATAGACACATGAAAACATGCTCAGGCTCACTAATCATCAGAGAAATGCAAATCAAAACTACAATGAGATACCACCTAACTCAAATAAGGATGGCTATCATTAATAAGTCAAAAAACAGCCAATGCTAGTGCATAGAAAAGGGAATGCTTCTACACTGTTGGTGGGAGAGTAAACTAGTTCAACCTCTATGGAGAGCAGTGTGGTGATTCCTAAAAGAACTAAAAATTGATCTTTCACATGACTCAGCAATCCTTCCCCTGGCAATATACTGAAAAGAGCATAAATTGCTCTACAAAAAAGACACCGGCATGTGTATGTTTATTGCTGCAGTATTCACAATAGCAAAAATCATAGAACCAACCGTGCTGACCATCAAAAGTGGACTAGATAAAGAAAATATGAGGTGTATACACAGCGGGGTATTACATAGTTATAAAGAAGAACAAAATCATGGACTTCACAGCAACTTGGATGAAGTTGGAGACCATCATATTAAGTGAACTATCAGAGAAACAAAGAACTGAATACCGCATGTTCTCACTCATAAGTGGGTCCTGAACACTAGTCACATTAGCACGAGGTGGGGGATTGGCAGTTGTTGGACACAGCTAGGGGAAGGAGGGAAGGAGAGAGGGAGAAGATGAGGGACACATGACAACACAAAAGGTACCTGGTCCACTACCAGGGGGAATGAGGACCCCTTAGAAGCCCAAACGTCACCTGCATACAGCCTACTTATGTGGTTAACCCTCACTTGTACTCCATATCTCTATTTTTTAAAAAAATGTGTGGATATATATAGGAGTAGAGATTGGTAAGATAAGTGCACTGTTCAGCAATTTGGTATTCAGAAACCAATAATTATTTGGGATGTCCATGAAGAAAGACTAGCTAAGGTCAACATTGGATAATATGGGCTTCATTTATTTCAGTCTATGATCATCATAGTAGACCCGAGGGTAGCAGGGTCTTTGATATCTTGTGTATTCCCGATATATCCATAATATTTTTTATTTCACATTAAGATACCAGGGATCAGTTCAGTACCAAGGATCTCTAGATGGCTCCATCCTAAACTGCATCATATTTTAAAATTTAATATAAATTAAAAGTTGACCATATGTCACACATAACACAGTAAAAGTGATGTTTTTATGGGAGTAGTCTTTTCTGCTACATACTTATAGAATTTATATAGAGATATATAGACATATATATTCCCTTTGATTTATTTGATACTAGTTGGGTTTATATAATAGTGAGCTAATGTTTTGTTCTTTCTTATCTTCTCTTAACCAATGTAGAATATTTATTAAGAAGAGCATGTGAACTAAATACTGATACTGGATTACAAAAGTAAACTATTTATATAGGACTAGAACATAATAGATAAATGAATAATATAACCTTTCTCTCTTTAGATTCTGCATTTCTTTTGAAGGATGTTTCTCTCAGGGTCAAGGTCATGGGCAAAGCAACATGGGAGAAATTCCTTTGCAGCTGCTTACTCTGAGCAGGCATGTAGAAAATAAGCAGATGACTTCAATTTGCGATGTCATTACTCACCCCATTCCTGACATTGTCCTAGCACACACATATACTATGAGCAACACAAGAACGGTATTCCCACATGCCTGATATTTGAACTACGATATGTCAAAATAGATTTGGAAAGGAAGGTGTTGGCTGACAGATGGCATGCACTCATTTTAAGTAAAGATGAGTAGGTATTCACCTTAATTTCCCTAAGGTAGCTAAACCGCCTTTCTCCCTGCCTTTTTTTTTAATTTTTGAAATTTTTTTTAAGGAACATCATTTAAACCATGCATGATAAAATCTGACATCATTAGAAAATGGGGCTTGGTCAATTATATTAACCCTGTTTGTCACCTTACAATGAAAAGACATGTTCATTTTTACTAGACTTTTAAATTAATTTATTAGACAAGAAACAAATGTATATATGTATTTATGGAGTACAATGTAATGTTTTGATCTATGTATACACTGCAGAAAGAGTAAATACAACTAATTAACACACTCATCCTTATCAAATTTTTTTGTGTGTATGTGCTTAGGACGTTAAAGATCTATTCCTGGAGATTTCTCAAAAAACTAAAAATAAAATTACCATATGATCTAGCAATCCTACTTCTCGGCATATATTTAAATAAATTGATATCAGTGTGTCAGAGAGATAACTGCACTCCCATGTTCATTAAAGCATTATTTGCAATAGTCAAGGTATGAAAGGTAAGTGCTCATCATTGAAAGAACATGTAAATAAAATGTAGTACATACACACAATGGAATTTTTACTAGGCTTTTGATAAAATGTGTATACACCTGAAAAAGTAGGGTACTGAGAATTTTAGAGGAATTCTCCACAAACAGACAATTTTAGATCTGAGACATCACGTCTTCTTTTATGTAACTCTGACTATAGGTTGCATAATACCAGCCATTCTGTAATTATACACTTTTCCTTCCGAGTAATAAGAAAGATTCGTGGACTAAGAAATTGTCTTCATCTCTCAGTTTAATACCAGGGATCTCTAGATGGCTCCATCCTAAACTGAATCATATTTTAAAAGTTAATATAAATTAAAAGTTGACCATATGTCACACATAAACATAGTAAAAGTAATGTTTTTATGGGAGCAGTATTTTCTGCTACCTATTTATAGAATCTGTAAGAGTTACCAGGCATGGTGGCTCATGCCTGTAATCCTAGCACTTTGGGAGGCTGAACTTGGAGAAATTGCCTGAGCTCAGCATTTTCAGACTGGCCTGGGAAACATAGCGAGAACTCATCTCTACCACACACACACACACAAAAAAATCAGCTGGGCATGGTGGCACCCACCTGCAGTCCCAGCTGCTCAGGAGGCTGATGTGGAAGGATTGCTTGAATCCAGGAGGTCATGGCTGTAGTGAGTTGTGATTATGCCACACTATACTTTAGCTTGGACGACATAGTGATATCCTCAACTAAAAAAAAAAAAAAAAGGAAATGAAAGAAAAGAAAGAGCTATTTTATTTTTAAATGAATTTTAATGACCTACATTGTATTGATCGTTTATAATAAACGGCACTAATTTTGAGTATACAGTTTTACAAATTTTGACAAAAATATATACTCATATAGCAACCACAATTGGTTTTAACAGGGAAAGCTACTTAGGTAAGGATGAGAATATATGGTCTTATCTTGTAATATTTAAAAAAAAAAAGCCAGACAAAATATCAAGACCTATTTCATCTAAGACCCGCAGATCCAACAGATGTATCCATGCAGACGATGCATGGGTATTTCTAAAGATGCCCTGAAATGATATGCAAAAGTATTATGTGAATGTACACATGTATATATTTCAGGCAAAAATATTAATAACTTCCATTAGAATCTCAATAACAGCTCTGATTCTCCAAAATGTAAAACTCACTAAATTTAGCTTAAAGTCATCATGAAAATAAATACTTTTCCAACTGTTTAAATTTCTCTTTCATGATTTGGCTCATGGCAGTATCTCTCTCCTTTGAACTTATTCCCAATATTACTCATAATTATTTATTTATCCATGAAACGCATATTAAGTAAAACATATTAAGTCTATGATATATGCAAAGCCCAGGGCTCTAAATTCTAAAAATTAAAAAATAGCCCCATTGTAAAACCAAATAAATTAAAAAAACCTCACAGCCTAGAAAATCTTATACTATCTCTGCATTGTATTATGACAAATTGATTAATTGAGTGATTATGTATGCATCTTGCAATAATAACAGGATTGAAAGCTAATTGAGATCAAGGGTCAAACCAGACATTGACAATTGTTTGTTTTACAAATGGTTATAACAACAATACTGGAAATCTGTTCAGCTTTAAAGACTAGCATTTATGTTCGTTCATATCTCTTTAACGACTTTTCCATGTCTAGAGCACTGCATTGCACAATGGTTAAAATACATGTAGATTGGGCAGAGGACAGTGGCTCTTGTCTATAATCCCAACACTCTGGTCTGGAATGCCGAGGCAGGAGGATTGGTTGAGCCTAGGAGTTCAAGACCAGCCTGGGTAACATAATGAGACCTTGTTTCTACAAAAAATTAAAAAATTAGTTGGGCATAGTGGTACGAGCCTGTAGTTATAGCTACTCGGCAGACTGAGATCAGAAAATCACCTGAGTCCAGGAGGTCAAGGATGTGGTGAGCTGTGATAGTGCCAGGGCATTCTAGTCTGGGCAACAGAGTAAGATTCTGACTCGAAAAAATAAAATAAAATAAAATAAAATTGCAAATTGATTTCTAACCTTTGCCATTTTGTGTTAATAGTGGATCAATTTATTTTTTGAAGTATGATATATTAATTGTGCTACTTCAGAAGGGAATGAGATCTTTACTGGTAATGCTTGCAAGGTGAACTGCAAATTTCCTGCAAATAGATATAAATAATAAGAAACACAAAATGAGGAAGAATGACCCTCCACCCAAGACATTTTGTTTTGTGGCTTTGTTTTCTTTTTTTAGTTAATTTTCCATAATGGTAGGTAGGCTCATTTTGATACAGTTTTCATCTGAAATTTTATAAAAAGAAAGAAGAGATTGTATATTTAAAATGACACACTTTCTTACCTATCTTCTTTAGAAGTCTGGGCGTTGAATTTGCAGCAATATGCGCGTATGGTTATAGGCCTAAACAATAAGATCTTGCCTGACTTTCGGCTTCAACATAGCTTACTCCCTTCTTCCAGAGTCATTCGGTTCCAACAGAAGGCTAGGCCTTACTTTGCAATTTAAGTCCAATCATGCACTGCTAAACAGAAGAAACTTAAAATTCTATTCCCAAAATATTAATGTCAATATTATATCACTTAATATAATACATATTCACGCTTTATAATCCAGTTATATAACTAAACCACAAACATCTTTTTAAAAATCTGATCTCATTTGCAGTTATAGATTACAAAGGATTTTATTTTCAGATATAATATTTTATTTCTGTGTTCAGCACAAGCAGAGATCATTTAGAATAGTTTTATTATACTTGGTGGTGTACATAAATGAAAGAGATGCTTTGTAACTTAGTGAAGTTAGGACTCCTGGGGAGTAAAAAAACTTTTTAGAGTGCTGGTCTGAGTGATTCATGATAAGTTTCAACCACACAGAAGTATCTACACAGAAGCTGGATAAGTTTTTCTATAGTGAGTAGAAATAGACCAAGATAGCTGTTATGATTCTAAAATTAGTTTTATATATCATCTTGACTACTTTCTGTCTTGAAAAACCACATTTTCCCTTTTATAAGTAACAAAATAACACATCTTATTTTTTAGAAAGATGGATTATATTAAGAAAATCCTGAAATTTTTGAAGTTCTTGAATTAGCAAATAGAAACAGAAAAATTACATATATAGCAGCTCTATTTGTCCCCCAAAACTAAAATCAATAAGGATTACTATGATAAAAAATATTGACTTGCATAATGTCTGGTTTCTTTTCATCTCTCTGTAAGTTCTTCTCTCTGGGGAAGAGGTTATTCTTATAATTAACTTCAGACGTCCCTCAACTCCTCCCTTCTTTAAGGCAGAGAAGTTTCTGATACCAGTCATTCAGACTAGTTGTTTATTTGAGGAAATGGTAGTTTGAACAATTTGTCAGTTTGTGTGCTGCTCCATACACATTTTTTTGTTTTTAACTTTAGACTAATCTATTGTTGCTGCTGTTGATGTTTCTCTTTTCAAGGAATTTCAGACATGGCAGACAGGATGATTTGCGAATATGAAGAAGAAAATTGAACAGGAGTATAAGGCATGTTGACAAATGCTTATAGTGCAGACTCTTTAAAAATTCTTTATTTCTGTATCATTCCAAACATTGATCAGTATACAGTAGACTCAGAGAGCATAACATTGGTTTGGTCCCAATTAAGAAATGGGAAGCCCATCAGATCTCCCTTTTATGAACCTATTGAATCAGAATTTCCCCAGATGAAACTAAGCATATATATTTTTATAAGGATTTACAGACCCTGGACCATGCTTCATATTAAGAAACACTGAGGGCCAAGCGTGGTGAATCAAGTCTGTAATCCCAGAACTTTGGGAAGGTGAGGAGAGAGGATTACTTGAGCCCAGGGGTTCGAGACCAGCGTGGGCAGCTTGGTGAGACCTCGTCTCTACACTGTATCAACAAATTAGCCGGGCATGGTAGCCTGTGGTTTCGGCTACTTGGAAGGCTGAGGCAGAAAAGATCACCTGAGTCCAGCAGGTCGAGGCTGCAGTGGCCGTGAGCATGCCACTGCACTCCAGCCTGGACAACAGAGTGAGACTCCAACTCAAGAAAACAATAAAAAGAAACTGAGAGAGTGATGTGTGAACTGTGTAATAATTATGTAATTAACCTACATTGGAATAAAAATAATACCTATAACTAGTAACTTGCTAATGTATTTCTGTGGAGTCCAGTAGTTCCCGATTCCAGCTGCATAATAGAATTTCTTTGGGAGCTTTTAAAGTATTATTACAATTGTTTATTAAGAAAAAGTATGTTTTCAAAGCTCCCCAAATTGTTCTAATATAACAAAACTTGGAACTACTGATATAGACAAACAACTCCTGTATAATTGACAAGTGCATGCATTTTTTTTGCTTTTCTTCGTCCTACTAGATAATTTTGGTTGTGAGTGTAAGAATTTATATCTATATTCTTCTCCAAGGTAAATAGATGGTGATTGTCATACTTGGTCCTTGACACTATAATGCTTAATATGATCTTATTATTTATTAATTATATAAAGACAATTCTTAAGAATTAAGAAGTGTGTTCAATATATGCTACTCATTTAATTAATTACTTGGATTTTCTGTCGTATTGTTAGTAACTAGACAATGAGGATAATGTTAGTGACTATTGCAAATAGATAAAAGATATATAAAATACAACACAGTAGAATTTTGCTTCTGCAAAAGTACTGGGTGCATTTGTAATTCAGCCAGGTGGTATCGCTGTGTGGGCTCATCCAGGAACTCAAGGCAGATGGAAACTTCTCTCATCTTTAACATGTGACTTCTAAATATCTCTTTGTGTCTGGATGTTCTATCTGTAAGGGAAAACAGGGTTTGGGGAAACTTTGTATCTCAGGCTGGAAAGTTCACATTAACTTCATTCATATTCCATAGCAAAAATCAGTGAACACATCTAATTAAAATGGAAAGTGAGACATACACTCTGTACAATCAAGAACAATATGATAATATTTCCAAGAATAGCCGGGCTCGGTAACTCAGCCTGTAATCCCGCGCCTTTGGGAGGCTGAGGTGAGTGGATTGCCTGAACCCGCGGGTTCGAGACCCGCCCGGGCAGTGAGACCTCATCTCTACAATAAATCAAAACATCAGCCGGGCATGGTAGCGCATGCCTGTAATTCCGTCTACTTGGAAGTCTGAGACCGAAGGATAACCGGAGCCCAGCACTCCAGTCTGGGTGACAGTGAGACTCCAACTCAAAAAAGAAAAAAAAAAAAAATTTCCAAGAATAATATTTCCTGCCATAGTCCGAACTTGTGTTACACCCTTCTTCCCACACCAATGACACATCTTCACAGCTTCCCATAGGAAATAACCCTCAGCCCCATCCAGATGCAGTGGCCCACCCTATATACCAGATCTCTGCTGAATCCTCTCAGTAAGGTCCAGGTGTGCTTTCTCATGGGTTAAATGACAAGCTGTCTCTGCCCATCCCCCAATACATATCTTATAAACATCGATGTAGTAGCAGTAGTGTTAGTGTAAAAAAAACTTCCATTCAGAAAAGGGAAGAAGGGAGGACACACATCAGGGTGTGGTCAACAGCAATGATGAATGAATCAACTTGTGTATACTATTGTGTGTATATGTGAGTGCACATGTGTATATCTATGTGTGTGATGTGGACACACACCCCAGGGCCTTTCTGTTCTCCCTATAACATTTCATTTAACATAACTCATGTTCAATTCATGGATGTAGGTCAGAAGTTGGTATGATTCTAGATACGGAAACTGGGCATATAGGGCATGGTGTCAGGACATGCTAAAAGCAACAACCTTAGTTTGACCAAGAAGAGTGAATTGGTAATTGATGGGAGGTGGTCAATTTTGAAAGGGAAATTGGTTTTTTATTATATTTTAATCCCCAAACCCGACAAAAGTATAGCACAGAGTAAAACAACAAAATAGCTCATTTGTACCTATTCTTTTAATCTCTACTTAATTTCCAAAAATTCTGCAGTGACTAGATTATCTGTATCTCTGATAGCATTTTCATGACTGCCAGAAAGTATGTTTTCACATCCAACTCATGATCAGAACAAGGAACCTTAAAATAACACCAAAACATAAGCCAAAAGAGTGTTCCTATTTCTAATACCACTCAAACTGATAGATGACAGTTACAATGAAGTCCCCTAGTGTTAATTGACTATCTCATTTCAAAGCCTTGATTCTATAGAAGTATTCTAAAACATTTCAGAAATAGTATTTTGGTCCCTTAAATTAACAACAAATATTATTTGGGATCATTTTCATAATTTGTACAAAATTTAATAAAAGTCAGAGGCATTTGAATAGTGAAAAGTTACCCTTTTCCTTTAAATTAAAAATACAAATTAATATTTTTCTATTTATGCAATAACAGTACTCTAATAAAAATATCATCTCCATTTAACACCTATATTTTACTTTACTTTGAGCTTCAGTATCTTAATAAAAATTAGTACAAAACATTGTGAAATTCTCACTTGTAATACATTAGTTACTAAATTTCAGATATAATTGTTTACTTTTAGTGTTTGATTAAGGAGAAAAAACCATGGAGTCTCAAAAAAGAACTATATTCTGACAGTTCTTATTTATTCTGTATCTATTATGATTTGTTTTATCTAGAATTCTTTCTGATTCTCTGGTCAACCATGTTTACATTATTATTTCATTTTTATATATTGGGTAATAAAAGTTGAAAGTGGCTTGATTAGATTGAATTATGGATAGCTGGAATTCACAGGATTATATAACTTGCTTAGTAATCAACTTGAGCCATGTCTACCCAGTAAAAATCAATTCTGGTATCATTCTGCCATTACAGATAACCAAATTGAGTAATCTCAGCAAAATGAAATTACCTTTGAGGGTACTATTCTGTACAGAGTAAATGCTGGCATAGATGACAAGCATCTTAGAGAGGTTAATCAAAATCTTATAAATAAAATGGGAAATTTTGAATTTCAATAAAGTCTGGTAAACTTCTATATACAAAAAGAAATTGATTTTTCAGTTTGAGTTTTCTATTGATTTATTCATTTATTTCCAAAACATACTAAACACACTAAGTAGCCACTATGTTCCAAGCATTCTTTTAGGTTTTAGAATTTTATTGGTGAACAAAAATGAGTGACTCTGCTTTGAAGTGAGAGTTTAGTAAGTGACACCGACAACAGACAAACAGAAATACAATATAGTTGCAAATTATGCTAAGTACTATGGAAGAAATTAAAATGAATGTTCTGTTATTCAAATTTAGCTGAAATCTGAAGGACAGGAAGAAGATATCCAAATAAAGAATGAGGTTAAGGGCACTTCAGGCAGATGAAACGATAAAGGACAAAAGGCTTTATGGCAGAGAAGAGTCTGCTTATCCCAAAGAACTAAAAAAAACTGGCATCACTGGCTGAAGAGAAAGACAGCATAGAGTGAAATAAAGATGAAAGCACATGCAGTTACCATATCATGTTAGAGTCCTGTACATCACGGTTATCATTTGCAGCACTGCCCGAAGCACAAGAGGTGTTTATTAAAGGTTTATTTTTTTCTTCATGTTTTAGAAGACAAATTATGTGACTTTATTTATATATATAAAGCTTAATGTGCCAATTAAGAAGCAAGAGATTATTATTAAATACAACCAACAACGATATGGTGGTATAGACTAGGGTGGTAGTGGGAAGATGGATAGTAGACAGATTGTGATATATTTTTTAGGTAAAACTGATGAGCTTGGTTGGTAGTGAATTGAAAAAGGGCAGCCAAATACAGGCATAAAGCAAACCCCTGGCATCTGAGTTAGCTTGAGTCAATGTCATTTACTGAAACATGAAAAATGCTGGTGGGTGGCTGTGAAGCAGTGGTTGGCCAGATCATGTCAGTTTTGTGATGCCTGTGAGACACCAGTGTGAAGAGAAGTTTAAAATACGAGTCTGGAATTCAAGGCAGACGTTGAAACTTTTTAATATAGAAATACAGTTAAATCCTCACTTAATGTCATGAATAGTTTCTTGGAAACTGATTTAAGAGAAACGACATCTACCAAAACCATTTTTATTTCCTCATCAATGTCATAATGAAACAATGTTGAAAGTAATGACATCCTTCTAGGATATGCTGTGTGTCATTTTGCTTACAGTTTCAAAGAACCTATCCATGATGTTAAGTCAGGGCTTATTGGATTAATTAAAGCAATCTGTGTTAGTCAGGATTCTGCAGAAAGAAAGAACCAATAGGATGTAGGTGTATATAGATAAATGAGTGGAGATTTATTAGGGGAATTGACTCAGCAGGCTGTCCTCAAGCTAGAGAACCAGAAAAGTGGGTAGCGAACTCAGCTTAAATCCAAAAGCCTTGGAACAAACCAAGGAAGCTAATGGTGTGACTTTCAGTCTGAGGCCAAAGACCTGAGAACCGGGGAGGTGTAGGAGAGGGTGATAGGGAACTGCTGGTGAAAGTCCCGGAGCTCAAAGGCCAGAAACTTTGGAGTTCTGATGTCCTAGGAAAGGAGTAGAGGGTGTCTAGATCCAGGAGAGAGAGAGAGAGAGAGAGAGAGAGAGAGAGAGAGAGAGAGAGAGAGAGAGAGAGAATGAATTCTCCTTTTCTCTGCCTTTTTGTTCCATCTCTCCAGCTAATTGGATGGTGCCAACTCATACTGAGGGAAGATCTTTCCATAGTCCACTCACTCACAAGTCAATATCCTGAGGAAATACCTTCACTGACACACCTAGAAATAATGCTTAACCAACTATCTAGGTATCTCTTCATCCAGTCAGGTTGACACCCAAGTTTAACCATCACATCACATGACTAAGAAAAGATAATCTATGCAGAGATTATAATGTGAGAAAAGGAAAGGACTTAGGGCTACACCCTAAGAACATGTGACATGTAAACATCCGATTGAAAAGAGAACGTAGTAATGAATTCTGGTAATAAACACCAAGAGTGATATAAGAAAATTTAAAGAAACATGCTATCATGGATGCGATGAACTATAATATTTCAAGGAAGGACTTCTAAAAACCACATTTATTACTACTAGGAGATGTAAGGCTACAAGGCTGACAGTCTTTTGTTATATTTAGACAACACAGATGTCCTTGGAGATCTTCGTGGGATGTGTCCTGAAAGACAGCAGGATTCAAAACTATTGAACAGATAAATACTTGAATGTTGAGAAGTGAATATAGAGAAAGTTTATCTTTAATAAGGTACATGAGAGCTAGAGAAAGATTTGGAAGACAATTTGTTGTCAGGGGAGATTTTAGTGTTATTTTAGTCTTTTTTTTTTTTTTTGCTTTTACACAAATGTTCATAGCATTTTATTCTTAAGAGGCGAAACCAGAAACCCAAATTTCCATCAACCAGTGGATGAACAAAAGATGATTTATCCATACAATGGAACACTACTCAGCAAGAACTACTGAAACGCAAAACATGGTTGAGTCTCAAAACATGCCAAAGTAAAATAAGTCAGACACAAGAGAACACACACTAAATGAATCCATTTTTATGAAGTTTTAGAACAAACAAAACTAGTCTACATTGACAGAAAGGGTTACCTGGGGCTGAAATGGACACTTTTTTTGCATAGAATTTTTGTTGTTAACTATGGTAGTGATGGTTATGTAGATATACAGATTTTTTAAAACTCTGTACACTTGTGTTTTATTGTATGAAAATTGAACTTCAATAAGGTTATTTTAGCCATTTTAAAGATTATTCTAAATCATATTGAACACCAGTGAGAATGGTCTTGTGGAGAAGAAGGTGGGGGATTCTTAGAGGGTAATGAAGAGTATTGCAAGAACTTATCAAAAATAGTAAAGGGCTGAGATTTTTGTCTTACTTGCAAGCCCACATGTTAACCTAACAATTTCATGGATGCTGGAGAAGACATCAGACTATTAGGTCAGAAACAGGACTTTACAGCTCCTGAAATAGCAAGATTAACCTTCAGATTCATATCAATTCCTCTTGTCTCCCAAATCCTATGAAGATGAAGAAAATTGGCCCTGATAGATGTTGAATGCAATGAGATTACTTCACAGCTGAGAAAAACTTAGTTTAGGGAACCTGAATCTTTTAAAACAGGCTGTAATAAAAACCTATTCAGTGTTTGTCAAGGTGGAAGATATTGTCTTTTATTTCACTGGATGGCAAAAATGGCAAGAAGACCTAAGGAGAGATTAAGTTTTACAAGAAGATTAAGTTTTACAAGACATTTCTTCTGATTCAAAAGAATGAGAGAGAAAATGTGTAGATAGAGGTAAGTTTATGAATTGATTCATTGAATATGTATTCTATTTTCTCAATAAAGTAGGGTAAATTCATAAATGAGATTGAAATGGATGTAAAGAAAATGGCAACATAAAAATTCATAATTACAAAAAGTAAGGAGGTAAATTAAGTAGGAAAATACCATGCTGGAAGTAGTGTTGCTTTGAAAATAGGAATAATGAATTCACCAATTCATCTAGATATATGATTTTTTTTTCAGGAAACAATTGTATTCTCAAAAGATTGATTTTCCTGGGTTGGAGCAAAGGAAGAAACAGGGTCAGGAAAATTTAAAGAATCGTATGGAGATAATTACATGGATAAATGATAGACTCTAGCTTGGATAAGAGAGGGAATATTGAGAGAAAGAGACAAATTGATTGAAAGAATGTGAAAAGGTCAACAGATAAAGTTGTAATAAGTTTAAAGAACCATTTTACTGAAGTACTGGAGCACAAGTTTTTGCAGAGAGTGTAATGTTTCCATTAATTATTGGAGGTTGTAGAACTTCTGGTAATTATAAAGTATGATTTTAGGATGGGTGAATTAGATGTAGTGAAATGAGCCACCATTGGAATAAGAAAGTCAAGTCAAGAGGCGAAAATGATAGATGGGTTTTCATAAAGGTTGTTGAAATTACCAATAGTAGGTGTGGGCAGGTAGTCTGACAAAAAAGTCAAAGCCTTCACTGATTGAAGTGGGATGAGCAAGAATTTGGTATATAATATTAATGAGGAGAACAGACAGTGATATATTATCATGGTGCTGCCTCAGTGGAACATGGCCTTTCAAAATTAAATTTATACTAACCTAAAACTAGTTTTTATACTAGAATATTAGGGTTGCTCATCTCTATTTATAATGTTTAATCACTTTTAAAATGTTTTTATTTTAAGCAGGGCTTTGTCACTTCAAGGCATCTAGAAAATAGAAACAAACACATCAAGTATAGAGTAAAAATGTCCTTGTGTTCCTTATTTCAAAGCGCAAAGTGATTGTAGTCATTCTATCAGTACTCAACTTTGCAGTAAGAACACATTCTGACTACTGTGCTTAATTCTTGCTGCTGTATTTATAGAAAGGTCACCTCTAAGATTGAAAAGGTCAGGCAAAATGACAGTAACGAATTCAGAAATGAGATGTCAAGAACTGAAGTTATAAAGCAGGGATTAATCCATAAGCAATTCAAGTAGGTTTATAGAGAAGAAACACACACATACATAGGCACACACAAGCACTAGTTAAAACATTCCTTAGAATAAACTGACAAGGTCAACTCAAAAAGCAAATTATGTGAACTGAAGAGTGAACTTCTGTAAGAAAGGGAAAGTGAAGATCAATTGTAAGACTAGAAAATGTCTGTATATTTTAGAAAAAAACATTTGTACTATATACACTACTATTGAGATACACTTACACAGGAGAAAGAAAAATATTTACTACATGAAAACAAATTAAGAAAGAAATTAATCATATAGCTAACTTATTAGTTTACTATTATGTGTTTACAATAATTACTGTTTTGAATGCCTGAGTATGTTGTAGTTTGGGCTTTTAAAATAAAGTATCTTTCTACATTGAAAAATATTGACAAATATTTTCTAGTAGCACTGAAATCTGAGCTACAGAAAAAACTGAAAGGAAGTCAAAGTAATATATCTTTAAATGATTAATAGACTCATAATAATGTATTGAGTATTTTCTATATACTAAACATTGTGCAAGCAATTTATTATCCTCCCTAATCCCCATCCTATATAGTTAGTACTATTATCATCCCCCGTTTACACATAAAGCAATTGAGGCATGCATAAATAAAGTTCAAAGTCATGTGTTATTAAGTGCTTGGTTTTATTTTTAAAAATCCATTTTCTGAGCTTTATACCATATCTTAAATTTTGATGGGACACTGAAAATGAATATAGTCCAGGATTTTACCTAAAATATGAACCCACTGGACTAGAAAGAACTGAAAGCTAAACTCATTGCATTCAGCATCTATCTGAACCAGTTTTCTTCTCCCTCATGGGATTTGGGAGGCAAGAGGAATTGACATGAATCTGAAGCACAATCGTGCTGTTCTATGCATTGAAAATTCCTGGTTTTTTTGTTTGTTTTTGTTTTTTATGATCTAATAGTCTTATGTCTTCTCCTGCATCCATGAAACTACCAGGTTAACATGCTAGCTTGCAAGCAAGGTAAAAATCTCAGCCCTTCACTGAGCTCATAAGCTCAGACCCAGTCTGCATCTCATCACAGAGCTCAGGAACCATTGTCAATAGATTCAAGACAGTCCTGGAGATAGGATCAATTCATTTAACTGTCATCTTCACAATGAGGATTCTATGCTATCTCTAGACTCCAACACAATTCTTATCACACTTGTAGTATTCATTAGTGTATCTATTTTCATGAAACTTGATGGCCACATCATAGAAATAGAAATAATATACACATACAATCAACAATAAATATGTATTTAAAACACCTATGTAAAAAATATTTGTACAATAGGTAAGTCATTGCAGCCATAAACTCAATTGTGGAAGAATTATTGAACTTATTGTTTTCCTCAGTTAACCTAAATCTGATTCTGAATGAAAATTTTGATGTATTAGAGATTATTTAATCTTAAACATAATCAGGATAATCCAAAAGAGTTGTGCACATGTCCCAAGATTTTACTCAAGGACAAACAAGAAAGAGATGGTTTTAGTCTTAGGTTATTCTCCTGATGTGTCTGATGTCTGAGCACTCATGGTTCTCTGACTCCGATCTTTTGGGCTTTTCCTAGGGTCATGGGCTCTTGGATGATGTTGAGACGCCATGGACTTAGGGTTTAGCTTCTCTAGTTCTGGTCTTTCAGATTCCCTGGGGTTCTTTAGTGGAAGATCTCTTCTGGGGTTCCCTGACCAGACCTGTAACTGCTCTTTCTCATCCCTTTCTTGGCACTCACAGCACATCGCTGCTGCTCATGGTAGTCAAATCTCCCCAAACAAACTCTTCAGTAAGCTTAGGCATTTCGAAAAGAGAGAATAAGTACCATTTATTTCAAGCAGCGTTTGCTTATTTTCCCTATTAAATTTTCTAGGGAGAGAAATACAACTTTAGAATTTTTATAATATGCTTATCTGCTTGTGTCTTTTTAAAAAAGTGAGACTTTGCTTGATAAAAACAATCACAATATATATGTTTAAAAGTTAAATCTGCAAGATAGAGAAAGCAGAAGGTATTTATTTGATATGACAGTTATTCAAATAATGTGGCAAAGAATTCTGAGTGGCTTGAACTCATAGGTTTGACTTTCATTACTAACTATACCTGACTAAATTAAGTGATCTTACGAGATGATCTCATATTAACTCAGATAACAAACAAACAAACAAACAAACCTAAGCAAAGAGAGTGGCCATAATTTATAGCTGGAAGGAATTGTTGAGATTAGATTCCATTCCTGCCTCTTTTAACTCCTTTTTAGTGGTTCTTTGGATTACCTCTCACTGCCCTTGAATGACAAAGTCCAGTCTTTAAAAAGAAAATCAAAGTAGTTTTCAAATATCTCTTTATTATTCTGCTGTTGAGTTTGTTAAGCAACCCAATTTCTCTTTTAGCCTCTCAAGAATTTAGGCTTAACGCAAGGAATTCCAAAATCTCTTGAATCAGTCAACAGGCTTGTATTAGAAGCAATCTTTCCCCTCATTTAGAATTTCAGATTCTGGGTGGGTAATATTTTCCACTGTGATCTCCATTTCACAGCTACAAGGGAATCTCAATTCCCACAACATCCTGTGTGGAAGATAAGTGGACACTCCCCGTACTGAGGGCAACATCTGGAAATCATTGTGAGACTATTATTAGTTTATTATTTGAAGATCACTGGTAGGAAGAAGGGAGAATGCTTTCTATTACTAAACTAAGCACACTGTCCAAACCTATGGGAGCAATGGATGAAAATTTTAATAATGAGAAACAGGCTGTGTTATTATTAAAGGGTTATGCAAGTGTTCAATTGAGCATGCTTGTAAATAAGGACATGGGTTTTATTATTATTATTATTATTATTATTATTATTATTTTGCTCTGTCTTTCTCTCTACTTTGCTTTTTTGCTTCAAGGTCAACATACCAAAACACGAATATAAATATTAATAATTAAAGACACATGAAATTTGCATACTACAATGTCTTTTTTCAAATTACACAATTTTCAATGAATATTGTTATAGAGGTGTTAAGATAGAATTCAATTTTCAGAATAGCAATATTTAGATATTCAGTTGGTAAGCATAGAGGCAATAAAACATGTCTGATCAATTTTTATTATGAATTATACAGGATAACTGAATGTGTTTCTCCACACTCTATTTTTCTTCCAAAAAAATGGCATTAAATCTATCGATTTCATCTATGTTTACTGTTAATGAGACACTGCCAAGTACCATTTGATTGTTGAGGTTTTGTAGTTTTGCCAGTGACTCCAAAACCTTTTTTTTTTGAGTTGGAGTCTCACTCTGTCACCCAGACTGGAGGGCAGTGGCTGCTCCCGGCCACCGCAGCCTCGACCTGCTGGGCTCCGGCGATCCTTCCGCCTCAGCCTTCCGAGTAGCCGGAATTACGGGCGCGCTACCACGCCCGGCTGATTTTTTGATTTATTGTAGAGATGAGGTCTCGCCAAGTTGCCCAGGCGGGTCTCGAACCCGCGGGCTTAGGAAATCCACTCACCTCAGCCTCCCAAGGCGCGGGATTACAGGCTGAGCCACCGAGCCCGGCTGTGACTCAAAATCTTAACCACCAATCTTCGGTTAATGAGTGCTTTATTTTTTTTCCATTTGGATGTTGTGTTAAACTTTAAAACTTATTACTAGAGTTGCAACTATGCAATCTAAGTAGGTCAAAGCAAAAATAACAATCACGCACATAATGTGATGGCATGCTTCATAAACACAAGTACGTCAGCCATTCTAAATTGAGGGCTTCTAGATTCATTAGAATTGTTTCTACATAAATCTTAAGTACAAGTAAAGCAAGTAAATGTGATAGTGGGGAATTGCTTCACTTAACAAACTTGAAAAAAAAGGTTTTGATTTCGAAGTGGTTTATTTGAAATTTTCAACACTTCAGTTATCTGACATTGTGAGACATTTGCATCAGAACTAAAATCCACTTGATTTTACAAATTTTAAACTAGATGTGTTTTACCATAAAAATTTGCCTCTGGGAAAATTGTTTGTTTTAATATACTAGACATGCTGATACACATTTCTAACATGCATAGAACTCATGGAAAATGGCAAATCTGTCAAGCCTAAAAAGCAGCCAAGTATTTATTAAATTAAGCTATCAAGAGTATTTATCATAGTAATTATGTTTATAATCTTCAAATATCTGGGGGACAAATACTTTTACAAAAGCTACTTTACTTTATCATATTTATTTAATACACTCACTAAGAAATACACTCACTAAGATGTAAATACAAATAATCGTCTTGGGAAATGTAAGTTTTTGCTGAACAGTGATTTAGGGAGACAACCAATGGTGAGACAGAGCTTCTTCTGCCTCCTGTTCTTATAACCAACTGAAGGTGCATATGTCTGCAATGCATATAGAGATACATACATAGATGTATGAACATTCGTATATACATACATACATATATATACATACATATATATGGATGTGTGTGTGTGTACACTCACAACTTACAAACACATGTCTCTCTCATCTTTATCAGTGCAGATCAAAATGAAAAACGTTTACTCCATTCTATTATCAGCCTTTATGTTTCACTGAGCCCTTTTTCCTTTTAATCTGTTTTGACTTAATTTTATCTGTTCAAATATTGTCAGGCTAATTGAACAAATTCTAATATATCTCAGGTTTGCTGTCCTCTTAAGTACTGTCATGAATATCATGTCTTTTGGACGCTATGTGCTGTGGCCTAACCAAAGTCTATCCTCATCTTCCTCTTAATATGTTAGGAATGATGAATTTGTAAGTGGGCAATTTTAGTATTATGCAATTAGTTCATTGTCTGGCTTCTAGTAGCAATAGTTCAGTTTTTTCGTACTACTTCTTCCTGCATCTCTGAAAACCAATCTGATCACACCCAACCAGATACATTATCTCAATTATCCAAATGACAAGGTGATTTCCAATTCTTTATCCTCAGGACCTCAAGCTTATTTATATCTAGTAAATGGTTTATTTAGGAAAACAATTAAATAATATTTAAAAAGTATACAGTTGACTGTTGCAGGCACTTGAATCTCATCTCTTCATCATCTGCCACATCACTTTCCCTTCCAGAGCGGATCATCCTTTTATTAATATTATTTCTAAATCTGTAAACACAACCACTTACCGCCCAGATGCCGAAGTAGCAAGGCTAAGAGTTATTCTTTACTTCTTTCTGTCCTTTTGTTATCCACATATCATCAGTTTTTCAATGTATTTTAGTACTATATTGGAAAAGCTTTTTTAAAAAGCCATATATTTTCCTTCATTCAAAATCACCATCAGTGTAAAGTATGGAAATTTCCTCATTCTTGTCAACTTGACAGTGGTTTGTCTTTCTATACTGTAGTAGCAGGGTTTTTTTGTTTGTTTGATTGTTTGGGTTTTTTTTGAGTTGGAGTCTCACTCTGTCGCCCAGACTGGAGTGCAGTGGCCGCTCCCGGCCACCGCAGCCTTGATCTGCTGGACTCTGGCGATCCTTCCACCTCAGCCTTCCAAGTAGCCAGAATTACAGAAATGCGCTACCACGCCGGCTGATTTTTTTTTGATTGATTGTAGAGATGAGGTCTCGCTGCCCAGGCGGGTCTCGAACCCACAGGCTCAGGCAATCCACTCACCTCAGACTCTCAAAGGCGCAGGATTACAGGCTGAGCCACCGAGCCCGGCTTGTAGTGGCAGTTTTAAAAACACAAATCTTATCATCGATCTTAAAGTATTTCATTTTACTTTTTCCTAACTCTAGAATACATTCCACATTTTTTTAAAACATGAAATTGTTCTGTTTGTTTTGGACCCTGACATTAGAAATTTAAATGCATGGCTTTTAAAATTACCTATAATAAATATCTCTCTTGTTATGAGGACTATCACACCCCACTTTAGCCTAATGGCCATTTAATCTCAGGAAATCTTAGCCATATTCAGATTTAAACTTGGTCAACCAAGTAGTTAAACTCCATGAATCTTGTATATGTATTTTTGAAGAATGTTTTTCCAACACAAACAAAGTTATCAAGAATAGATATTGATTGACTTTCATTTTTAATAGATATTCAAATAATTTTTTTAAATATTCATAAATTCAGATTATGGCTCTTTTTATGAGAAATATGAAAACTTTTCTGATAGGTAAATGTACTGTGTATGGAGATTAGTACAGATGTGAGAATGTTTGTGAGTCTACATTTTAAGTCAATTTTTAACCAGCATATAAATTTTCATCTTGTGCTTGAAAACAAATATTTGCTTTAGTAGTCAAGCAATAAGTATTTGCATGATTTTGTCTTAATGGTAAGTAAGTAGATTTAATATTTTATCAAACTGCAGGATGCTTATATTTAGAGAAGATCAGCTCCCACTGGTGTGGTCAGTAAAATTTCACAGAAAATGCAGCATTTGAGCTGGCAGTTGGAATTTAAATAGGAACTGAACAATTGGTTATAGGAAAAGTACTTTTTAGGAATGTGAAAAGAGGACTAAAATAATTCATTGAAAGAATACAAAGAAGGGTCAGACCAGCTGCAGATGAGCTGGAAAATAGGGTTAGAGACAAGAGAAAAGAGAGTTTTGATTATTACAAACCCTTTTACTTGCTACTGAGAAAAATCCACTCTTCTAGCTATTGCGTGAACCTGTGGGGAGACTCACTGCCTCTCAATCTTTGTCAGTTTATTTCCTTCCACTGAAATACTTTTTCTCTTCATTGTCTTTCAATTCTAGCTGTGTATACTACAAGATAAACCACGGATTCCATCATCATTAAGCAAAGGCCACTGTGGCAGCCCATGTGCCAGGCAAGGGCATAATAAGTCAAAAAGAGTTAAGTGTTGCTGGGCTCGGTGGCTCAGCCTGTAATCCCGCGCCTTTGGGAGGCTGAGGTGAGTGGATTGTCTGAGCCCGCGGGTTTGAGATCCACCTGGGCAGGGAGACCTCATCTCTACAATAAATCAAAAATTAGCCGGGCATGGTAGCATGTGCCTGTAGTTCCAGCTACTTGGAAGGCTGAGGCGGTAGGATCACCAGAGCCCAGCAGGTCGAGGTTGTGGTGGCCAGGAGTGGCCACAGCACTCCAGTCTGGGTGACAGAGTGAAACTCCAACTCAAAAAAAAAAAAAAAAAAAAAGGGTTAAGGGTTATGCAAATTCCCTGGAATTTAGCATATGAAAAATATATTATAAATATGATGAAGAAGCTTTGTTCTCAAGGAAATTGTCTCATATAGAAAAAGGTAAGTAAATGTTTGAAATCTATGTAAGCTGATACTGTTTTCTCAAAATGCTGTGTCTTTTGTGACATCCTTCTCATACTCACGTGCAAATGTGGTGTCCATAGAATTTATATCCCTTTAATACTATAGATTCTCCCTGTGGTCGGTCAAACCTTTGCCTTACCTGTCCCTGTCAGATAAAGCATATGCTTGTTTGCATTCCTAACTCCTGTAAACTTAAGGAAAAAAAAGCTGTACACATAAAAGATGTCCAGTGATATGCGGGTTAAAAAATTAAAGGGGACACTCGTCAGTGTCAAATAATGTTGAAGAGTACAGAGACTGAGGATGTAGATATGACCATTAAAATTAGTGCGGCCATTGCTAACCTTACGATGTCAATTTCAATAGACTATCAGGCATATGCATCTGATCAAAAGAACTAAAGACAATGTGAAATCCATTCTGCTATATAATCTGATTCATTAACTCCTAAAAGTCATTACACAGTAAAAAAAAAAAAAAAAGGTCACAGTAAATTCCACAGCATTTATAGTGAAATAAAGTTAGGGACATAAAACTCAAAAACTCTCAATGATCCAATCAAACACAACAAAAGAAAAGATATTAAAAACAATAAGAACACGATAAAAAGTATAGCACACTCTTAAGCCTATTGGATAGTTCAGAAACATAAAATATAATGTATAAGCAAACAATATAAAATAGCTATAAATGTATCATATAAAGCATATACTAAATAAGCATGGCACTTCAGCCTGAAAAAGTTCTGAAGTTTGCTTGGAGAAGTAAGCTTCAGAAAGGCTGTAGCAGCTTGGGAGCTACTGGGAGGTAGTGAAAGCAAGTTGTAACACCATATGAACAGACCCGTGCTCATAACACCCAGAACGGGACAACTGTGGGTTTTGAGGTGTGTGTATGTGTTACACACATTTTTCTGTGACTAGGTTCAACGAGGTGCAGTTTTTTGCATTCACTTGGTATTTGCTACAGTCAAAATCATGAATAAGCAACCACCAAATCTACATTTTGCTCAAATTGTTTCTTAATATATCATCAGTCTTATTGCAAAGCATTTCCATCTTCAAGACAAGCATTGTGGAAGAACTAACCGAAGACATTGAGAAAGTATGGTGACTTTGGCAGTGGAAGGAAGAGATAAGAACAAAGAGTTGCAAAGGTGTCTAAGGAATGAGTGTTAGTATGTAAAACTAGATGAGGCCAAATAACAAAGTATATGATTGATAATCTATCCAAGGGATTTTGTGTTCCATTAAATCTCAAAACTTGAACACGCCCAGAGATTATATTGGAGTTGATTCTGGGTGGCCTGCAATCCCACTTGACAGGCACCCCTAAAACTACAAGTAAAATCATTCCTACCACAAAAAAATGATGATATTAAAACATTTTTCAAAACTTTATTTTTATTATCTTTATCATTTTTTTAAGATTTTTTATCCTGTGTCAAAGGTGCTGAACATTGACACGTTTAGACTATCTTGTTTAGCAGGAAAAGCTATTTTCAGTTTCCTTCTAACTCCACTTCTAGTATTTGGGCAGAAAAATAATGTGCTATCCTTTCTACATCTAGGGCTGTGTTGAATTATATTTTACCAAGGATAAAACATTTGATCTAAGGGGATAAAATATAGGTGGAATTTCAGACACTGTGCTTTGGGAAAAGTGGAAATCACTGAGTCTTCTGGAATAACGTTTCCTTCTTACTAAGGCAAACACAAGAACATTCCTTTTAGCTCCCCATAGGAAATTAATTATCTGGAACTATGTAGCACAGAAAAACAAACAAACAAAAATTAGAGTGAGATTCACAAATTTGACGGAGTCATTTCTCAAGAACATAATTTGAGTTTTAAGGGAGATAAGAAAAGAATATATCTCCATCTTAAACTAATAGGACCATTTCTCTTGCTAAAATATCTTCTTTAACAAATGTCACTTAGAGCAGCAATATATGTATTCTGAGAGCAAAGTGGGAAATTTCATGTGGGAAAGTTATGAAAACCAGCAAATTTAATTCAAGAAAATGAATAAAGACACAAGGATCAAATACATCTTAATTTATCAAAACAAGGAGCTTCCAAACATGCATAGGCATCCTCAGACCCTCACAAAACCTAGCATGACATTACTGTTGTACTGAGAATCCAGCATTGTGTTTTTGGTGCCTTCGATAATCAGTTAGGGAAGTTCTTGGAGCTGCTCTGTTTTGTGTATGAGATTTTTCCAAGAAAGTCAGTGAAATTCACCTCTAGTTCACTTTTCAATGTTCCCCCAATAAAAAAGCCTTCATTCACTTATTCATGAAAACTAGGAATCTTGTTCTTTTTATAACAGTAATCAGACAGTTATTCTCTGTTCTAATATCTTTTCCATTTGAATATCAAGTGCCAGAATTGGTTTAGGAATCTTCTGGCATATATATATATATATTTATATATATATATTTTTTTCTATCCCACTCACATATATATGTTAATATGCATATATATTAAATTTATATATTAAAAAAAATTTTTTGAGCTGGAGTCTCACTCTGTCACCCAGACTGGAGTGCAGTGGCCACTCCTGGGCACCGCAGCCTTGACCTGCTGGCTCCGGCGATCCTTCCGCCTCCACCTTCCAAGTAACTGGAACTACAGGCGTGCGCTACCACGCCCGGCGAATTTTTGATTTATTGTAGAGATGAGGGCTCACCAATTGCCCAGGTGGGTCTCGAACCCGCGGTCTCAGGCAATCCACTCACCTCAGCCTCTCAAAGCGCTGGGATTACAGGCTGAGCCACTGAGCCCAGCCTAAAATTTTTAACACTATCACTAGAAAATATAAAAACGAGAACACAAAACCCAGTGCTATTAGGTTTACTTATACAAAGGCAAACTTCTGCCCTTATAAAATTTAGTAAAGCTTTGGACAGGCAGATTTAAATGTCCAAGTCTCTTGGCAACATAATTCAACCACCAGTGTAGTTATTAGAAATGTACTAGGATGTATGCTTATCAGATTATGTTAAATTCTTTCATATTGATAGTCTTTTTCAGCAAAGGCTTAATTTCAGATTACTGTAAATCCCACATGGAATATGTCTGGTGGTATATTAAAGTAATGATAGGATAAGGAGAAATATGCAAAGAAGCATTTCTCATAACCTGAAAGACAAAATGGATGATAAGTACTCTTTTTAATTGAAATGCAATTTTTATTGAGACCATGAGTTTGTTTTTATTATTCCTTTAAAACCTCATGCTATTCCATAGAAAAGGATCAAATTTCCACTTCTGGGAAACTATTGTTAATTCAAGTAATGACATTATATTCAAATGACTTTTTATGTAAAACTAGAATTAGGGTTTATTATATATCACCAAGTAACAGAAGGTAACTCATCCTAGATATCAGAGTTACATCACAAACAATGTTAGAATAATTGTACATATTTCAGACCTGAGAAATGGTATATAGCATCCAACTCTGAGTTCCCCATAATGGAAGTTAGAAAATCAGATTATGAAAATAACTGCAGTAGTTACCCTCAGGATGGTTGTTTCTTGTCCCTTAAATATTTCAGTTAGTCTACTTCACATAATAACCCTCTGTTAAAGAATCTCATCTCTAATACTTTATATGAATAGGAAGAGTGAGTTCAGGTTCTATTATTATCTATCTTATATTTATATTGGATTTCTGATGAATCCAGTTTTATTCTGTGGTGTACTAAGTATTTTTATGAACTCCCAAGTCAGAATAAAAAAAGCTGAAGTTACTTGAGGCTGGAAAAATGTTTGCTTTGAGTAGAACCTGAAACATAATCTGCAAACCATGGTCCCTCTCCATTTTATGTATATTTCAAGGAAAATTTAATTCAGATGTTTCTGATTAATGTACACTTAGCTCATCAAATTTGTTGTGCAAGAGTTATTTGATTTCCAGGAAGCCTTTTTCTTTGCAAGACATTCCTCTCTGTACAAGGAAGTCAAGTTTTGCCTGTGCTAGATGCCATGCAAAACTGCAAACACTTCTGGTGCTTTTGTTTTTAAATGTATCCGCGTTCATGTTTTTTATTTGAAGAAAAATTTTAAAACAAACTATATCCTTTGTCTTCTTATAAAAACAGTAATAGAAAATAGGTGATATACCAGAAGTGACTTAATCAAACAGCACAAATTAGAAAAATAATTTGTGAATTTACATTACACTGAACCGTACAATTTTTGACTACAAAATGTCTAACATATGTTAGAAGCCATAATGGAAAGAAATTGAACCAAAAAGCAAGAGATCTGGTTTCTAACCTCAATTCTGCCACACACTTTATAGGTGATTTTAGAAGAATCCTATTGTTTCCTTTGTCTTCATCTATAAAATGAAAGGTTGGATAAAGTGGTTCCCATAGAAGCAGTTCTTAAAATGTATAAACTCTGTACACATTTTATTAATAGCACTATAGATGTGTGTCTATATATACAAACAAACACATATATAGAGATATATATTCACACACATTTCCAAAAAAACAGTTTTAGTGCAAATAGCAATCTTCATTCGCTTAAAATTATAGCAAAATACACACTGGACAAAATTCAACTAACTAAAATTCTACCAAAATACTTTCTTTAAATGTCCTGTAAACTACTTTTATGAAGAAGAGGCAGAAGATCTAACAAAGACTGAATTATGAATTATGATTAACATTTAATTCAGATTAGATTATGATGTTTACATATAATTGTCTATAGCTATCACATCAATGAGCATTGCATGGGAATAATATAATAGTGATAATCCTAAAACACAGAAAAATTGGGGATGATTTTATTAGTTGTGACAGGTAGTGCTATGCTGCAGTGAAAAGCAGTCTTCATAATCTCAGTGGCTTCAAACAACCATCAGTTATTTCTTACTCACATTATATACCCTTGTGTCTTGCCTAGGGCCTGTGTTCCATGACATCACTCAGGGAGGCATACTGATGAATATTCATCTCAAAGTTTATTTCACAATCTTGACGTCAGTACGTAGGAGACATTCCAGATCATAACTGGTTCTCAAACTTGTAGTAGGTAACACATAACTTCTGCTCACATATTGGTGACCAAAGCAAGTCATCTAGCTACACACAAACTTCAAAAGCATGAGAAAGCACGTCTATCATGTGCTCAAAGGCAAATATGCTATACATGGGAGACCCTATGAATGACTTCCATAGTCACACACAGGCACACCAAACGTAGGTGATATCTAGTACAGTAGGCTATTAAGATTAAAAAGTTGACTGAGAAATCTTAGCCTTTTGAAATTAAAACGTAAAAGATTTTTTTCTAATTGAAATAATGAACATACTATATAATTAGCTATCCCCTAAGAATTATTTATCCAAAATGTTCATTTTAAGTAGCACATTCAAAAATATAAAAATTCATTACCTTTAAAGCTAAAAACTATTTTTTAAATTTCAATAATTTTTTTTTCCACTTGATAGGAACATAAATGGATTTAGAGATGTTTTTAAAAATTGATTTATTTATTATAGAGTTGTGGGGTACAAGTGTGGATTTACTACATAAGTAAGCTGCACTCGGGTGATGTATGGACTTCTAGTTGGCCTTCACTCTAACTGTAGTGAATGAGGTATCCTTTGTGTTGTCACATGCCACCCACCCTGTCTACCTCCTTCCCTCTGTCCCCTAGCAGGGCCCAGCCACTGTGGGTCCCTCTTGTGTGCTAATGTGACAGTGTTCAGGACCCACTTAAGAGTGAGAACATGTGGTATTTAGTCTTTGTTTCTGTGATATTTCCCTTAGTATGATGGTCTCCAACTGCATTCAAGTTGCTGCAAAGGCCATGATTTTGTTCTTCTTTATGGCTGTGTAATATTCATTGGTATATACATACCAGATTTTCTTTATCCAGTTCAGTTTGCATGAGCAACAGAGTTGATTCCATGTTTTTGTTATTGTGACTAGTGTGGCAATAAACATATGTGTGCAGGAGTCTTTTTTTATAGAGCAATTTATATTCCTCCAGGTATATTTCCAGGAGAGGGGTTGCTGGATCCTATGGAAGCTCAATTTTTAGTTATTTTAGAAATCACCACACTGCTTTCCATAGAAGTTGAAATAGTTTACATTCCCACCAAAAGTGTAGATGCCTTCCCATAGTCATTCAGCATCTGTTTTTTTTCTTTTTTATTATTTAATGATAGTCATCCTTACTGAAGTTAGATGGTATCTTCTTGTAGTTTTGATTTGCATTTCTCTGATGACTAGTGGGGTTGAACTTTTTTTCATGTGTCTGTTGGTTGCTTGTATGTATTTTGAGAAGTGTTTGTTCATGTCCTTTGCCCACGTTTTTAATGGGGTTGTTTGTTTTTTCCTTTCACTTCGTTTGAGTTCCTAGTAAATCTTGGATGTTAGACCTTTGTCAGATGCATAATTTACAGACATTTTTTCCCATTCTATGTGTCCCTCTTTACTCCTTTTACAGTTTCTTTTGCTGCACAAAAGCTCTTCAGTTTGATGAGGTCCACTGTCTCTCTTAGCATTTATAGGATTTGTTTTTGGAGACTTTGTCATGAAATCATTGCCTACTCTCATGTTCAGAAGGGTGTTTTCTATGTTTTCTTCTAGGATTCTTGTAGTTTGATATTTTTAATTTTAAAAATGTGGGGTACAATTCAGGAATAGGTAGATAAGTGGTTATCGTACGGGTAAAGTTTGGGCCTCCCTTTGGTCTCCACTTTACCTGGTTTAACATAGGTACCCTTACTGATGTTATATGCCCTCCTGCTCCCCTGTCAGTGTCCTGCTACTGACAATCACTTTCTTATAGTATTATGATTAATGTTCAGGTCCACTTATGAGTGAGAACATGTGGTACTCAGTTTTTTCTTTCTGTGATAGATCACTGAGTATTACAGATTCTAAATCCATCCAAGTTGCTGTGAAGTTCTTAATTTTGTCCTTCTTTGTGGCTGCATAATATTCCATCATGTATATGTACCACATTTTTTTTTTCAGTTCAGCTTCGATGGACTGCACTATGGGTTCCATGGTTTTGCTATTGTGAATAATGCTGCAATATACATGCATGTACAGTCATCATTTTTATAGGGTAATTTGAGTTCCTCTGTGTATATTCCCAGAAGGGGAATTGATGGGTCATATGGAAGGTCAACTTTTAGATCTTTTAGGAATTGCCGTACTGGTTTCCACAGAGGTTGCACTAGCTTGAGATTTACATTTAGTTTGTTGATCCATTTAGAGTTGATTTTTGAATATGGTGATAAGTAGGGATCCAATTTTATTCTTCTGCATCTGATTAGCCAGTTTCCCCATCACCATTTGCTAAATATAGTCTTCTTTCCCCAAAGATTGTTATTCGTGACTTTGTGTGTGATAGATGTGCTTTTACTTTCAGAATCTCTGTCTTGTTCCATTGGTCTATGTGCCCATTCCTGTATCAATATCTTGCCATCTTGGTTACTGTAACCTTGTAATAAAGTTTAAAGTCTGAAAATGTGTTACCTCCCACTTTGTTCCTTTTGCTGAGGATTGTTTTGGCTATTCGTGCTCATTTTGGTTTTTATATGAATTTCTGTATTGTCCTTTCCAAGGTCTATGAAAAAATGATGTTGGTAATTTGATGGATATTGTATTGAATCTTGTAATTGCCTTGGGTAAGATGGGCATCTTAAAGATATTAATTGTTCTAATCCATGAGCATGGGCTGTTTTTCCATTTGTGTCATCCTTGATTTCTCTGAGCAATGTTTTTTAGTTCTTGTTGTAAAGGTTTCTCATTTCTCTGGTTAGGTGGATTCCAAGGTATTTATTTTTTGTGTGTTTGACTATTATGAATGAGATTATGCTTTTTATTTGGTTCTCCACATGTTTGCTATTGGTGTATAGAAATGCAACCATCTTTTGCCTGTCGATTTTGTGACCTGAGATGCCATTAAAGCCAGTTAACAATGCTAGGAGACTTTTAACAGACTCTTGGTTTTTCTCGGTATAGTATACAAAGAGGGATAGCTTAACTTCCTCTTTTCCTTCTTGGGTACGCTTGATTTTCTTCTCTTGCCCAATTGCTCTGGCCAGGACTTCCAGCACTATGTTGAATAGGAAGGGTAAGAGTAGGCACCCTTATTTTGTTCTAGTTATTATGGGAAATGCTTCCAACTTCTGCCCATTTATGTACATTCTCAGGCATAAATAAGAGTAAACAAATTTCGAAAGGTTAGTTAATACTATTCATCTTGTCAGATCACAGTGGAGTATAAATATCGCCACCAACAAAAGCCCCCCAAAATACACAAAGTCATGGACACTAAATAACATGCTGCTGAATAACTTCTGGGTCAATACCAAAATCAAGAGAGAAATTAAAAGTTTCCTGGAAACATATGAAAGCAAAGATACATCTTATCAGACTCTCTGGGATGCCATGAAAGCAGTATCAAAAGAAAAATCCATAGCATTGCATGTGGACATCCAGAAAATAGATCATAGGTAAGCAGCCTAATGTTCCATGTTATTGAGCTGAAAAGACAAAAATCATATAAATCCTCATTTCAGTAGAAAAATCAAGAGTACTAAGGTAAAGTCACAATTGTAGGATACAGAGATAAAAATATCATAGAAAGGATTGGTAATATAAAAAAGTTGGTTCTTTAAAAGTATAAATAGTATTGACAAACCCCTGACCAAACTGACCAAAAAAGAGAGAAATAAAATCCTAAGAAACACAATTAGAAATTAAAAATGTGATGTCACAACTGACCCTGAAGAAATTCAAAAGATTATCAGAGATTACTATGAACATCTATATACAAATAAACTAGAAAATCTAAAGGAAATGAAGGATTTTCTGGTATCACACAACCTCTCAATGTTGAAACAAGAAGAAATTGAAACCCTAAACAGACAAATAGCAATCCAGGTAATCAACTCAATCATAAGAAACCTCCCCTGCTAAAAAAAAAATAACTAAATAAAAGCCCTGAACCAGATGGCTTCTCGGCTGAATTCTATAAGACATACAAGCAGCTGATATCAATCTTATTGAAAATATTCCAGGCAACCAAGAACGATAGAATTTAACTCATTGTATAAAGCTAACATCTTACTGATGCTCAAACCTGGCAAAGACCCAACAAGGAAAGTTAATTACAGGGCAATCTCCCTGATGAGACACAAAAATCCTCAACAAGATTCTAGTAAATAGGATTCAACAACACATCTCAAAGATCATCCACCACGACCAGGTGGGCTTCATATCCGGGATGCAGGGCTGGTTCAATATTTGCAAGACCAATAGTTCAGCACATTAACAAATGTAAAGCCAAAAACCACATGACCATCTCATTAGATGCATAAAAAGCATTTGACAAAATCTAGCATCCCTTCTTGATAAAAATTGTCAAATGCCAAGGCAGAGAAGGAACATTCCTCAAAATATACATGATAGACCCCCAGCCAAAATTTTAAGTAATAGTTAATGTCATCAATTTTATACATATATAATCTATGTCAACAATCAACAAAAATCATTCCCAGTCTTTGTACTCTAAAAGAAGTAGTTTACTCATATTTTCTTTGCTCACATATTTTAAAAGTATTATTTTATTCCCGTTCTAGGTCTATCAATGCAAGACATGACCTATTGGGGTCCTCCTTTGATAGATAAAGAATTGCTAATTCATGTCATCCTTTATCTCTCCTTCAAGCTTTCCCAACATGCTTAGAGCTCAGTTATAGGAATGCTTTCTGTAACCTTAATAATGTGCTTATTTTTTTTAGTCATTGTTACATTAAAAACATTCAGAATCTCTTGACTTTTCTCATTGTAAAATAAGGTTTTCTTGTACCTATTCTTTTTTTAGTTCTTTTCCCTTATCTCTTCTACCTTGGTAATTGCCTTCCATACTTTTTTTACTTTTGCAAAATGGAGACATTCATATATTATATATTTTTTATCAGAAATAAGTATTCTGAGCTGTATCATTCAATTATTATATTTAAAAATTAATAGTGTTCATATTGCTTTAACTATATTCAATACTATATACTAGGGAGCCAAGTAGTATAATTTTACAGTCTTTTTATATAGTTTACAAAGTCTCAGTTTGGGTAGCTGTCGTGGATTATTCAGAAAGTATCTAATTTGTAAGACACAGCATTCTAAAATGAACTCCTGCAATCTGTTGAATTTTTGTATCCTGCCCATTGTGCTCTTCACAACACATCTTCTCTTTAATAAATTTACCTTTCTTAATTCAAAAAAGCAAAATAAAATTGTTTATAGTGAAGAGGAGGATCCTGACTCAACAACATATGAACCGGTGGCATAAAAAATAAGTGATTTGAATATTTCTTCAAAGAGATTAACTTGTGCATGTTTTATTGATCTATTTCTGAGGTTACCATGGTACCTATAGATAAAGAGTAAGACACAATTCACTGAATTGAAATTAGAGCTTCTATACTAGGCTTCAGGCTCCCTGAAGACAGGTAGCATGCCATATACATCTCAATAATTCTAGAACCCAACCTAAATGGAGTGAAACCTAATCTTTACTGAACTAGAAGCATGGGCATACACTGTATAAAATACATTCATCTATCTCATCTCACTTTACCTCCTTAAATGCACCAGGAAAATGACACTACTTCATTTTACACGTAAGAATGACAAAACCGCCGGGCTCGGCGGCTCAGCCTGTAATCCCGCGCCTTTGGGAGGCTGAGGTGAGTGGATTGCCTGAGCCCGCGGGTTCGAGACCCACCTGGGCAGCGAGACCTCATCTCTACAATAAATCAAAAAATCAGCCTGGCGTGGTAGCACATGCCTGTAATTCCGGCTACTTGGAAGGCTGAGGCAGAAGGATCGCCGGAGCCCAGCAGGTCGAGGCTGTGGTGGCCGGAAGTGGCCACTGCACTCCAATCTGGGCGACAGTGAGACTCCAACTCAAAAAAAGAAAAAAAAAAAAAAAAACGAATGATAAAACTCAGATAACGTAATTGAAAATACCCAAGGCTTCTAGAGGGACAGAGACAAGATTTAAACCTGGTTATTCTGACACCAAGCATGATAATTTCCCTGATATTCCACTGAATCTTGTACAGAATATACATTAATAAATAAGTGTTAAATGCGTCAACATAGTCCTTGTTTATCATAGAATTTGTAGATGAAAAGATTGTATCAGGAGGTCAGGTAACCCCAGCACTTTGGGAGACCGAGGCGAGTGGATTTTCTGAGGCTGCAAGTTCGAGACCAGCCCAGTAACTTGGCAAGACCTTGTCTAAACAATAAATCAAAAAATTAACCGGGCATGGTAGTGTGCACCTGTAGTTCTGGCTACTTGGAAGGCTGAGGTAGAAAGATCGCTGGAGCCCAGCAGGTCGACACTGGGATGCTATGAGTGTGCAACTGCACTAAAGCCTGAGCGACAGAGTGAGACTCAAACTCAAAAAAAGAAAAGAAAAGAAAAGTGTAACAGGTAGTAGGTATTGTAATCAGTGGCTGGCAGGGTGCAGGGCACCAGTAACACAGAGCATGGTAAGTTCTTTTAGTCAATGTGGAAGGTTCTAGAAACAGATAAATATGCCCCAAATGAGGATTGTTAAAAGGTCAGAGTAGCTATATGCCACTGGACAATGAAAGGACAAGGCAACTACATATCATTGGACAAATTATAAAACAAAAGTCAAAGTGATGGGAACAATGAAAAATATCTGATAATTCAAAGCTATTCTAATGATAACTAACTCTTCTTATTAATACATAATATTTGTAGGGCTCAGGTAATATTTATTACACGCATAGAATGTGTAATGGTCAAGCCAAGGTTGTTTAGGGTATCCATCACATCAAGTATTTCTTATTTTTGTGTATTGGGAACATTTCATGCTCTCTTCTAGCCATTTTGAAATAAATACATTGTGGTTAACCTTAGTCCTGCTCATCTGCTAACAAACATTAGAATTTATTCCTTCTATCCAACTGCATGTTTATACTCATTAATCAACCTCTTTGCCCCCCTTTTTCTACTCATACACACTTCCCCGTCTCTAGATCTATCATTCTACCTCTATCTTCACAAGATTCCCTGTTTTTAGCTTCCATATGTGATATTTGTCTTTCTGTGTCTGGTGATCACTTAACATAATGACTTCCAGTTCCATCCATGTTGTTGCAAATAATAAGATTTCATTTTTTTTATGGCTGAATAGTGTTCCATTGTATACATAGACCACATTTCTTTATTCAGCCATTTGTCGATTAACACTTAGGTTGATTTCACACCTTTGCCATTGAGAATAGTGCTGCAATAAACATGGGAGTGCAGAAATTCCTTTAATACACTGATTTCATTTTCTTTGAATAGATATTCGGTAGTGGGATTGCTAATAGTTTTGTTTTTCTGTTCCTTCCTATTGTATAGCTACTTGCCAAAACACAGGTACAATTCCTATCACTTTTCTAAACTAGCCATTGAAATTAATATGTGTATTTTACTTAAAGATGATCAGAGTGTGTCTAATAAAAATGAGAGACTTCATCCATAAAAGAAACTCAATACATTGCACTTAATTAGAAATTTACTTCTGCTCTTTCTGGTTTGTTTTTCATAAGAGTTGGCTTTTTGGAGGCAAAAAAAAAATGGCTTCAGACAAATATTTACTTTTTAAAAAAATTTAGTAAAGTAAGAACTTAACATGGAGATAAAAAACAATTGGAGAAGTCTATGGAAAGGTAAACACCTCATTCAAATTTTACAGCTCTGATGTATTGTAATCCTTATTTTCTTCTGGTTGAAGTATTCCAGTATTTTCTTTAGTAGGGGCTTGACATCATATCATTTCCCTCTGTATAAATCCAAATGCTTCTCATGTTATTAAGTTCTAACCGAGCCTGTTTTGCTTTTCTGTATAGCTTCTTGACATGAACTACTCCCTGAGTTTTCTTATGTAATTCCCCTACAATGAAAATATGTTTCTTCTCACTTAAAGTTCATTTTTAATCCTGGACCCATTTTCCAGGGGGAAAATGAGCACCCCATTCTGAAACATCCTCTCTAGCTTCTGTCAGCAGCAAATGTAATAAGTTTGCTTCTAAGACATCACTTGAGACACTGATGAAAATGCTAAATAGCATTTTGTGTGGTCAATGCTGGAAGCATCACAGAGTCTATTCTGCAAGGTAGTATTTCTGTCATTCTGAGGCCCATCATTGTGACTCTCAGAAGATACTTAATTGACTTTACTAGGTGGAGACAGAGACATCTGTTTATCACATACACAAATTTGATCATGTTTTAGGTCACTGTAACTGTTTCCAGAATGATATCAAAGGTACTAATATTTCTCAAGCTGTTTATTTTATAATTGCCAAAAGACGACCAATAATGGGCAAAATGATTACCTATACAAATTCAATATTTTAAATGTACTTGAAAGTATATTTCAATAGTCTTTAAAGGAACCAAATAAGCATAGTAGACCCAATTTATAAATGAGCTAAGTGAGGTCTATCTTGGCTTGTTCAAAATGATTGTTGAAATTCTCCAGATTGCACAGAACTTTGTGATTCAGTCACAGACGGACAAAAATACAAAAAGAAATGCAGGACCTCAGTGAATGAAACTGTTTCAAATATGCTATGGTTTGAATGAAAATTTAAGTCATACGGAAGGGTGAAAAAGTCCTGATCAAGGAGACAGTAGATTTGAATTCTGACATTTACTTTTGCCACTAGTAAGTCAGAAGATCTTATACCAAATGTTTTACTTCTTTCAACGTTAATTTTCTTATTTGTAAATAAAGTGGCAGGAGGAGATAATTTTAAAGATTCTTTTCAGTACAAAAATCTTATACCTCAAAAGGTTAAAATAAAAGTAGAAATTGACCTTCCATACAATGCAGCAATCCCCCTCCTGGGAATGTACCCAGAGGAACTTAAATCTCTCTACAAAAAAAGATACCTGCACATGTATGTTATGGCAGCACTATTTACAATAGCCAAAACATGGAACCAACCATGCTGCTCATCAAAACTGGACTGGATTTTAAAAGTATGTTACCTATACACGATGGAATATTATGCAGTCATAAAGAAGAAAAAATTATGAACTTCGCAGCAACTTGGATGAATTTAGAGCCTATAATACTCAGTGAACTATCACAGAAACAAAGAACTGAGTGCTGCATGCTCTTCCTCATAAGTGAACCCTGAACATTTACCATAATACTATAAGAAAGGAGCTGGCAGTAGCCGGAAACTGCCAGAGGAACGTGAGGGGGACACATAACATCAATAATGGAACCTGATCTCCAACCAGGTGAAGTGGGAGCCAAACGGAGGCCCAAACTTTACCTGTACAATGACCACTTATGTACCTAATCCTGAATTGTACCCCACATCTTCAAAATAAAATTTTTTAAAAATCAAAGCATAAGCCGGGCTCAGTGGCTCAGCCTGTAATTCCGTGCTTTGGGAGACTGAGGTGAGTGGATTGCCTGAGCCCACGGGTTCGAGACCCGCCTGGACAAGTTGGCAAGACCTCATCTCTACAATAAATCAAAAACATTAGCCGGGCGTGGTAGCACGCGCCTGTAGTTCCAGGTACTTGGATGGCTGAGGCGGAAGGATCGCTGGAGCCCAGCAGGTCGAGACTGTGGTGTCCGGGAACGGCCACTGCACTCCTGTCTGGGTGACAGAGTGAGACTCCAACTCAAAAAAAAGATCTCAGAGCATAGAACAAATAAATAAAAGTAGCACACTAAATTGTATGTAATTATACACATATGCTCGAGAGAGCTAAACACATATCTACATATATTTGAATGTATATATTATATAATGTATGCATGTTTGTATATATATTAAATATGCATATATAGACAATATAATATATATTTTTATAGGTATTCAGCACAATATCTCGCTTTTTCCTCCATAAATGAAATACAGAGATAAATAGAAAGAAACAGATATAAATTCTATATGATAATGATACAAAATGCATTTCTTAATGAACCCAAGCATCAAGAATTTATAGGAGTGCATGGCATAAATCCAAATAAAGAAATTACATAAGTCTTTAGACACCCCAGGATGAAGGTGGTTGACTTTTAGATAGATGGGCATGAGGTGTTATACTATCATGACATATTTTTCAAAAGTGATTCCACATTATAATCTTTTTTAGATTGAATATTTTTTTAACGCTGCATCAAGATATTTTGTTATGAGACTGCACAGCCACCTTTTCTTCACAAAAAATACATACAGTTCTGTGAACTGAAAAATAATTTTCAATAAATATGTATCCATCCCTCGCAACTTCGGGGTGTGGTTATAGCATTTGGAGTCCTATTGCTTGCAAAAATGGCAGTAGCGTCTTGCACCTGCTTTTCTACTTTGGCATCTACTGAATGCATGGCTAACAGTGAATTGTCTTTATTCATGTCAATCTGCAGGGCAATGATCCCAGTTTTAAAAATATATATTATTTACAATTTTAGCACCTGAGCCTCCCCATTCTAACAAATTCTGAGATCATGTCTTTGAATGGCAAGAAAACATGATAATAATTTTGTAACAGTCTCTTAAATTGATTTGAAGATGAGATAGGAAAAAATAAAGAAAGAAAAAGGAATGGAAGGAAGGAAGGGTGGGTAGAAGGACAGACAGAAGGACAGAGGAAGGAAGGAAGGAAGGAAGGAAGGAAGGAAGGAAGGAAGGAAGGAAGGAAGGAAGGAAGGAAGGAAGGAAGGAAGGAACTATACATATTGTATGGAGTTAATGGATGGATACAGACATAAGTAGACTGGAATAAGATTTGTTCTTCAAATCACAGAAACCATGATATCAGTTTATTCACCAACCTGGTTGTAATTTTTACTTTAATGAGAAAAAAATCAGAAAAAAAATCATGCCATGTTGATATGGTTTTTACTTCGACTTGTGTCTATATGCAACTTTGCGTGTGGAATGTATTTCCCCACTGAGTGATTTTGCACATTTGCCACCCAACACCCTCCCACGCTGGGAATCTGTGTGTATTTTTCCTTTATAAACTTTGACAGAAAAATTGGGGACTTTTTACCAATTAGATAATAAAATCACTTCCCCTATTTTTCCTTATTACTCGGGGAAATCTCAGTTGTGCTCTTTTCTTATTTCCTCACATTATATATGATCTGAATACATGCTCATTAATTCAGACACACTGAACATTTATTTTATTTACAATTTTTGCTCCCTGGTATCCCCAGGAGAGGCACATCTCAATTTTATGAGTGACTTGGGGGTAAGCAGTTAGGCAGTCACGCTCCAGCATGCCTCGGTGTGGCACATTCATAATGTTGAATACTCAATCTACAACCCGCAACAACACATCACCGTCACAATTCCAGTCACACAATGTCCGGGGGCCGTATTTCACTTTATGCCTTTGAGACGGGCGATTCCTGATCAGCCCCTGGATTTCCCCCCGCTTTCAATGTCTGGGCCCATTTGGCCGCTGACCCAGTATAAATGGAGATGGCGAGTATGTCTTTGGTCTCCTGTAGCTGCAGTGGGCTCAGAGCAGACATAAAACAGGCCTACAGCCCTCCAACATCTGAGCAGCGTTTCCTGTCTGTAGTTCTCATTTTTACACTTGGCATGAGCTGCAGTGACCTTGACCCCGCTCTTTAAGGGATGCCTTTTATGGAGGTTAAGAGTGACTTGGCCCCCAAGCTAACGAACTCCTAGGGCCCCACGAACTCCAACCGAGCCATATGTGCACAGCGCCGTGAATACTGATTTAGTGGTATGGGCATCGGTCCACCAGAACCGAGCATACTGAGATCGCCACAATTATCCAACTTGAAGTTGCCTGGGTACCCCGCTGATCATTACCAGAGCCCTGAACGTTAGGCTTTGGGCTGCACTTAGCTGCCAACTCAGCAGCATCCTGACCGCATGAATTAATGATAGCACAGAAAGTACATTCTGCAGCTACTTGTAACTGTTATTATTAAATTCAAACATGAGACTCACCCTGGAAATAGTGTCTCAACAACTTGCTTCTGAATAGAGCCATATGAATGTACTGTGTCTTGTTCTACACGTGGTTTTGACTCCTTGTGTATGCCATGCCTGAGCCATTTTGGCCTAAAGCTTAATAAATGAAACGTATGCGTCTGCCATTCATTACTTAGGAATTTCATCCGCTAGAGATGGTGAGAAAAACACACATTTTCCTTTGCATTCCAATAACATGATTGTTTAGGTATTTCTGAAACATTTGTCGGACAAAATCCCTGGGAAATAAATGCAATGTTTATTAAGTGAACGATTCTCACATCGGCAAAGCAGTTTAATTATCATGTTTCACTATGTAAAATATCTGTTAAACTTGTAAGAACATGTGTTCATCATGAACTTTGTTGAGTCTATTTTTAATACAAGTCAATGAAATAGATATAAAACTTTATTCATGTTACAGTTTTCATTTTGGGTTATTTTGAAGATGCTGTTTTAATCATGCCCTCAGAAAAGAATAAATACCTTATTACTTACTATGATGGCTAGAACTCTATAGATCATTTTTAAAAAGATAATATTTTTGTCTATCTCATTATTCCCCCTATCCTTCAAGCAAAACCTTTGATGAAATAGTAGTAAAAGAAACGCTTGAACTAATCAGTCCATCATGGCCAGGTACGGATGTCTGTGGTAACTGAGTAAGCATAGCACACTACACTTCGGTTTATTCCTCCTATTGATGATTTTTTTGGGGTTCATTTAAAATTAGCCTTATGCCATCATGAACACCAGACGAGATAGAATTGAGGTGGCACTTCATTGATTCTGACATACTGTCTGAAACAAAATTCCAAAACTCAAACATCCTTGAGGTCAGAAAAGGAAGAACTCACACATAATTTTTAATTCTGATTAGAGATTTCTGAAATTTACAGTACACAGCAGGGTTAGCAAATCGTTTTATTTAAGTGCAAGTTTTAGATACATATAAGTATAAAAGCATGAAATTTAGTAACTTGATGTCACGGGTGTATTACCACAGCATTTAAGCTTGTTTTTGAGCTGAGCTATGAGCAGCTAGAGGGCATGACTGTGTTTTGTTTGCTTCTCTATTTTCCGTATGTACTAACAAAGTACCTGACACACAAAGTTACTCAACACATATTGACTTGAATTGAGTTGAATTGAATTGAATAGGAATATCAATTGCTGTTAGCCCACTAAAATGAAGGAAAAGTAAACTATACTTTCTGCTGAAATTTTTATCTTGAAAATCTTTTTTTGAGGAAGTTTTATCTTTCCTTTGACATTGACACTTTTTGCTTACAGTTTTTCTCCCCTTCAGTGCTATGTTTCGTGGAAATTGATACCTGTATTCTTCTTTATTTACTCAGAATAAATGATCAGTAGTTATATAAAATTTATACGTCTAGATATATTTTCTGGAAGAAAATAAAAACTAGATTTTTATTTTAAGATCTGATTGAATAGATCATTCTTGCTACTCTCTTGAAAAATATGTTGTCTAGATAGAAAATGCTTTGTGTGTGTGTGTGTGTGTGTGTGTGTGTGAAATCTACGACCCAAAAGGAGGATTTAATTATTACTTTGATTTTCACATTCTGTCAGTAAAATAGGAGTGATTTTATAGTGTAACACAAAATCTCTTTTAAAAGAATGCTTTCCCCACCCTTGATTTGTTTAAAACTAAATGGTCAACAAGTCCAAATTAGAAATGATTAATAATCTACATGTAGCAATATTTTTTAAATCTTACTCTGATTAAATACAGGGAAGCATTAAACAGGTTCTGGCAATGTACATCCAAAATTGAATTGCTTTGCATTATTGGAAAAAACTAACTCTTCCTTCAGCTCTCAACTTCAACTTCTGAAGTTTCAGCATATAGATTCTGTAGGTGCTTTGCTATTTGCAGAGATCCAGAGGAGAAGATGGAAAACAGTTAATCAATATGCTCAATAAACTGTTTGCTCACCTAATTGAGGGGAGGGCAAAAATAACATCCAGCCATTTCATTTAATTGACAGCAAGCCTTGAATGCATCGCTTGTTTGCCTTTATAAAGTAGAGTCCTGTATGGTCTTTTCAAAGGTCACATAATAGACTTCTATCCTTCTCATTAACCCCAACTTTAGTGCGGGAATAAATGAGAAAACATGCGTTGTGCTCTGAATTCTTTTCTAAAACAGTGATGCATAAATTCACAATTTTTCAATGGGAAGTCATAAGCATTGCTTTCCATTTAATGCCACACCTCCTTTAGTTGTATAATCATTTTCTTTATGAGCAGATCTTGTTAGAGAACAGGGGCAGGAAAGGAGCATCCCATGACACCCTGTTCCACAGAGATAAAGGTTGATTAATGAGCATATTTTTATATCCATCATGGTTTATTATAGGAAAAAGTGTTCTATGTTATTGAATGTCCTTGGGTAAGGAGCTTCCATCTCATTTACTCACTGCCATACAGCATGGAAAAAGGCAATATCATAAAATTAAAAAAAAAAATGGGATTTGAAAAAAAAAGCAAAGGAAAAGCACCTCACTTCTAGGTAATTAATAAAACCACTAGATCCTCAAGGCTTGTTTATTCTGGCTCCATCTGACCATAGAAATGTACCTTCAGTGTGTTTAATACCTTTGCATGCAGGGACCTCTCCTGGATTGATACCATTTTATATCATTATCCTGTGAATGAATGAATGGAGCAGTTTCTAGATTATGAATGATGGTGTAGGTCCTAGAATATGTTCCAAAGTGGTTTGGTGGAGAAGTTTGTTCAACAAGGCTTGCTTACTTTTCTTAGTCTTCAATGTGTGTGTGATCTTTACTTTAGCAAATAAGTCCTATGTGGGTCATGAAACATCACTGTAATGTTAGAGGGATTATTTGTGTGCTGTTTTATCTTCTTACCTTCCATTTTTTCCTATTATTCCATGTTTTAAAAATTGAATCATGGCCTGGCTTGTGACTCAACCTGTAATCCCAGCACTTTGGGAGGCCGAGGGGAATGGATCGCCTGAGCCCGGAGGTTCGAGACCAGCCCGGGGAACTCGGCAAGACTTGTCTTTACAATAAAATAAAAAATTAGCCAAGCATAATAGTATGTGCCTGTAGTTCCAGCTACTTGGAAGACTGAGGCGGAAGTATGGCTGGAGCCCAGCAGGTCAACACTGGGGTGTCCGTGAGCATGCCACTGTACTCCTGGCTTGGCAACAAAGTGAGACTCTAGCTCAAAAAAAAAAAAATTTTTTGAATGAGCCTTATTAATTAGTGGCAGAAAAAATTTTGGGATTGTCCACCCATGTATAACCAAACATATAGGGCTGTTTGCTTCTATATAATTTTGGTCCGGATAAAATGTTAGTTCAGCTTTGGTAACAATAGTGCACCTCATTCAGTTCAGTGGAATCCCTGGTCTTAGAAGATGGTGACCGACAGGGAAACTCCATGCTGTTGTGATGCCAACAAACTGCAAAGATATTATGTAATTCGGCCTGACGTTGCAAAATACAATGAAACACTCTTCTTACAATATTTTGATATTTGATGGCAGTTGTATTTCAGGCAATATTCACCAGAGTTGCAAAATGAAAGGAGTAATTGTTTTCTTCTTAGAGACCAAATCTGCTAAAATAGTCTTACGCACTCTGATGAAACAAAAGCTATTTTGTTTCTGATATGCCTGAACTCTGAGAAATGGGGGAATAGCAGTGTAGTGGTATCAGCGTAGTCCAAAAAATTTAAAGAGAAGAATAAAGTTGGAGGATTTACCCTACTCAACTTTAAGAATTACTATAAAGCTATAATAATCAAGATAATAGAGTAAAAAAATAAGCAAATAGATGAATGGAACAGTATAGCGAGCCCAGAAACGGACCCATAAAAATATAGTCAGCTAATATTTAACAAAGGAACAAAGACTATGAAGCAAAAATAATCTTTTCAACACATGATACTGTAACAACTGGACATCCATGTGACAAAACTAAAAAATGAATTTAGACACAGACCTTAGACCCCTGACAAAAATTACCTCAAAATAAATAGACCCAAATGTACAAAACAAACGATAAATATACAACTACTAGAAGATAACATTGAAGAAAACCTGAATGATCTTGTGTGTGGCAATGACATTTTAGATACAACACCAAGGGAGATCCTTGAAAAGAACAACTATCATAATACTATAAGAAAAGGATTGACAGTAGCAGGAAAATACAAGCATGTGGGGGGGTGGGGAGGTGGAATTGACAGTAGTAGGAAACTACCTGGGGAAGGGGGCGACCAACCTCATCAACAAGGGTAACTGCACAATGAATATTTGTATACCTAACCCTGAATTGTACCCCACAATTTTACAATAAAAAATGCAAAGGTGAAAAAAAACAAGAGAAAGAAATGCCAAACTGGATTTCATTAAAATTAAAAATATTTTCGCTGTGGAAGAAAAAGTTAAGACAATGAGAAGGTAAGCCACAGGTTGGGATAAAATATTTGTAAAAGACATATCTGATAAAGGGCTGTTATTCAAGATATAAAGAGAACCCTTAAAACAGCAGTAAGAAAACAAACAACCCAATGTAAAAAGTGGCCCAAGATTTAACAGATACCTTACCAAGGAGGATATGCAGATGACAAATACATGTATGCAAAAATGGTCCACATCGTATGTCTTTGGGGAAGTACAAATAACAACAATGAGATGTCACTACTTACGTGTTCAAAGGACCAAATTTTCAAAACACTGACAACACCAAATGCTGCCCAGGATGTGGAACAACAGAAACTTCCATTCTTTGCCAGTAGGGATGCAAAACGGTGTAGACACTTTGGAAGACAGTTTGGCCATTTTTCACAAAGCGAAACACAATCTTGCCATACAATACAGCAGTCAGGATTCTTGGTATTTCCCCAAAGGAATTGAAAACTTATGTTCACACAAAAGCCTACACACGGATGTTTATAGCAGCTTTATTTATAATTGCCAAAACTTGAAGGCAACCAAGATGTCCTTCACTAGGTAAATAAATAAACTACGGCACATTCAGACAATTGAATATTATTTAGTGCCAAAAAAAAGAGCTAGCAAGCTATAGAGAGACATGGAAGAAACTTAGATACATGTTACTAAGTGAAAGAAGTCAATCAGAAAAGGCTACATACTGCAAAAATTCTAACTATATGACATTCTAGAAAAGGTAAAACTATGGACAAGTAGAAAGATTTGTAGCTACTAGGGTTTAGGAAAATTTTTAGGACAATGAAAATTATCTGTATAATAATATAATGGTAAGTACATATCATTATACATTTGTCCAAACCACTAGAACGTGAAATCCCAAGGGTGAGCCCTAATGTATGAATTTTAGGTGATAATGATGAATTTTATGGGATAAATGATGTGTCCATGTAGGTTCATCAATTGAACAAGGGTATTGCTCTGGTAGAGGTATTGATGATAGGAAAGGCTATGTATGATGAGGAAAAATAGTATATGGGAAATCGTTGTACTTTTTCTTTAAATTATTCTGCAAGCCTTAAACTGCTCTAAAAATATTGTCTTTAAAATCTTTCAAAAATATTAAAATAAGTAGTACTCTTGTTTAATAAAAGAAAAAAGTATGAAACTACCTATAGAATCTGATTTGTGATATATAAAACATAGGAATATCAATATCACCTAGGTGACAGCTGAGATGATCTTGTGATTTAATACATAAGTTAAATTGTTTGAGTATCTTAAACACAAAGTCCAATTCTCTTATTTGATGTTTGGCTTTCCAAGGATTGAAGGCTTCATATTCCTTTCACTATTTCTTCTCTTAATTAAGTGTCAAGAAGTAATTAATGTTTCCCTAGTTCCCTTTACTAGTATTCTCTTTTATTTGGTAGTATTTTAGTAATAATAATTCTTTTTATTTCTGATATTAATAATGCATTTTTTCTTTTTCTTTCTTTCTTTTTTTTTTTTGTGAGTTGGAGTCTCACTCTGTCACCCAGACTGGAGTGCAGTGGCCACTCCCGGCCACCACAGCCTCGACCTGCTGGGCTCAGGCGATCCTTCCGCCTCAGCCTTCCAAGTAACTGGAACTACAGGCACGTGTTACCACGCCCGGCTGATTTTTTGGTTTATTGTAGAGAAGAGGTCTCGCCAAGTTGCCCAGGCAAGTCTCGAACCCACGGGCTCAGGCAATCCACCCATCTCGGCCTCCCTAAGCGCTGGAATTGCAGGCTGAGCCACTGAGCCCGGCCTCTTTTTTCTTAACTATATTTTCTAGATGTTTATCAAGTCTATGAATTTTTTCCATTAATCAATATTGGTCCATTTGCTATTTTATTGATTTATGCTTCTATTTTATTGCTTCCCTTCTGTGTACTGTTTTTCTTTACTTTCCTCTCCTTTCTTAGAATTTCTTAATTATAAATTTAAACTAGTGATGTTAATTTTTTCTTTTTGAAGATAAACAATCGAAGTGTAAATTTTCTACAGCACACTGCTTTAGCTAAATTCCACAAAATTTAATATGCTCTATTTTCATTTCCATTTAACTTGTATTTGATATATATTAATTGGATGCATTCTATCTGAACCTCAGTTTAATTATGAGAAATACATTAGACAAAACCCAACTGAGAGACATTCTTACAAAGTTTCAGACCAGTACTCATCAGTACTTTCAAGGTCATCTACAAGAAGGAAGTCTGAAAAATTATCGTAGTCCAGAGGAAGCTAAGGAGATATGATAAATAAATGTGATGTGACTTGGATGGGATTTCAAAAGAGAAAAAGGACAGTGGGATGGAAAAACTAATAAAGTTAAATTAAGCATAGCACTTAGTTGATAATGGTCTATTGATATTGACTAACTGGTTGTGACAAATGGGCCATGGTAAGAAAAGATGTTAACGATAGGTGAAACTTGACATAAAGTATGTAGGAAGCCTGTGCTATCTTTATTCTAAAATAGAAATTTTATTTTAAAAAATCTACTTGGAACTCATAGTTTACCTCTTCATTGTTAACATGCCACACCTGATGTTTACACTTCACATGCTCCACTTCAGAGATGTAACAACCTTATAGTAAGATAATTCCAGTTATCTGTCCCATTATGTGTGCATAGTTGTCATATTATCTTTTTATATATCCTATGAACCTCAGTTTACAACATTCATTTGTGTTTAAACACAAGCCTATCTTTTAATAAATTACAAGAGAAAAATTAAATATACTATTTTATATTACCATTACAATGCACTTCAGTAAGTCTTCCATATTTGATATAGCTTGTAGCATTTGCTTTTAGACTAATGTTCTTTTCTTTTTTAGCATTTAGTGCAAGTCAGTTGATAAATTTTGTCAGCTTTTAAAAATCTAAATATATCTTTTATCTTCCTTTTTTGAAGGATATTTTTACTTGATATAAAATTCTGAGTGGACAGTTTTACTATTATTATCATTATTATTAGTGATTTAAAGTTGGCATAGTATTTTTTTCTGCCTCCATTGCTTCTAAAAGAGATGTCAGCCATAATTTTCATCATCATTTCCTCCATATGTAAAGTGTTTGTTTTCTCTGGCTGCTCTCATGGTTCTTTTCACACTTGCTTTTCAGCAATGGCTTTTCAGTCACACAGTGGTATTGGGATTATGTGTAGTTTTCTTTATATTTCTAATGCTTGAGGTTTTATGAGATTATTTAAACTGAGAGGTGATACTTTTCATTACAATTTGTGAATTGGCAGACATTATTTCATCTGCTATTTCTACATCATTTTCTTATTCCAGGAATTTAGTTACGTGTATATGAAATCATATGACATCGACCCTTAAGCTTTGTTCATTTTTTCCTCTTTTTTTTTTTTAACTTGTCTTCAGACTGGATTATTCCTATTAATTTTTCTCCAAATATTGTGATTCTTTCTTCTACAGTCTCCAATATGCTGTTAACCACATCCGTGATGTTTTTCTAGTTCAATTTCTTTCACTTTAAAATTTTAATTTGATTACTTTTAATAGTTTCTGATTATCTGATAACATCCATTAATTTGCTGACTGTATTTCCTGTAATTCTTTAAATATATCTATACTCACCTTTTTTCTTAAAAAAATCTTCTAAATTGAACATCTGAGCTATCTCAGAGTTAGTTTCTTTTGAATGCTATTTTTCCTGAATATGGTCACAGTTCTGATTGTGTATTGATTAAAGTGGATGATATAGAGAAAAGTTCTGATTTTTCTAATAGACAGGTCAATTACTGGATGATCGCCTCAATATTTTACAGGTTTGTTTTTATGCTTGTGAAGGTCAATCTGTAGAAATTCCAGAATTCCTCAATCACCTCAAACTTGGTAGGTCTCAAACTCCAAAGCATAGATCCCTTTAGGTCTTTATTTTAGACTTGGTTAAGATAGGTTTAGATGACTCCTCTCTGTATGGTTTGGTCCTCACTCATATTTTGGCATCTTTTTGTGTCTCTGTGGAATTCCTAAAATCCTGATAAGGTGTTAATGATGTCTATTCACTCAGGTCGGGTCAGTTCCCCAAAATATGCCAGCTCTGCTTACCATCATAAACTCAATTGCACTCTCCACCCCATACCATCTTTTTCCTGAAAAGTCAGTTCTGCATATGTGCAGCCCAACTCAACCCCAAGGCTGTGTGAGGAGCTCCCACACTTCCTCCTGCACAATTCCTCTCTCACCGGTGCCCTACCCAGACATACCATCTCCTTCCATTGTTCCAAACTCTGGTCTAAACTTAGCAGGATGTATCTGTCCTTCTTGGACTTTACCTCCTGCACTACAAATGTTGATTTGGCCCAGAAAGACATGAGGCTTTCTTTGTGGGTTTTTATTCTGTCAAAGATCAGAGATTTGTGCCTCTTTTCATCAGCACTTGCACAGTGTCTAGGACAGAGAAAGTGCTCCATAATTATACTTTGAGTGAATAAAGAAAGAACTTGCCTCATATATTTTGCCATAAGGTAGTTGGTGCAGTACTAAGAACTCTAAAACATCCAGTACTGAAAATCCTCTGAATAAACTCTTAATCTTAACTACTTCATATCCCTCATAGTCATTCTCTTATCTTTTCTTTTCTTTGCACTAAGTCACAAATGGGCTTCCAAAGATAAAACAAGATTTTTTCTTATGTTATAGAAGGTACTGAACTTTGAAAATAGAGGGGACCTTACATTACAGAAATACAAATATTTAAAATTGCATGTTAGATATTCTTGTGGTTTTACACAATTTTGGTTACTCTTCCACTATAGAATTCTGCCTGGTTGTTTTTCTGTGTAAGCTTCAGTTTTCTCTCATGTCACCTACCCTGACATCCCTACCTCAACCCCTCTCCCTTCTGCAAATTTCTATTCTCAGTTTTTATTTTCATTATTTTTTATGCATAGAAGTTTCACTGTTAGTTTTCTTTTGCTGCTTATTTTTACAGCACAGCCTCAGGCTCTCATTTTCCACATCAAAGAAACTTAATTTCCTAAACAATATTACTTCCTTGAGAAGGACTTTCATACTAGTTGATAAAATAATTGTATCTATAAGTGCATATTTACAGAAATTCTAAATATGCATATTCAAATATATTATGCAACTATCCATCTAAGTAACTTATTCATTTGACAGGCATTTATGGAGGGCTTTCTAGATTTCATTTTATTTTTTTAGATTGAAAAATGTAGTTTATTTAGAAATTAGAGAGAAAAGATTCACCTCCCCAAGGTGGGAGGGAACCAAAGCTAGCAAAACATGGCAAGTGTAGCTCAAAGAGTCACAAGGCCAGACCAGAGTTTAGTAAAGCAGTGGCCTAAGGCTTTCTATATTTTATATGCTAGTGTTAAAAAGACTGAAATTACATAGTCCATCCTCTCCATGAACAACTCTCTACTCAAATCTAGAAGTCAAATCAACAGAAAACAATACATAAATTTCTGTGACTGATGTACGCATGTGGTGTGCTATGGAAACATAAGCCAAAAGTAACTCAGACAGGAAGAAGGGTTTTGACTCAATTTTGCTGAATATTAAGTGATCTGAACTAAAAAATATTTTTTTGATGTTTTCATTGACCTTTAGACGCTATAGCTATGGTATTTGCTATAATCCTGCTTTGTATTTTTCTTTCATAATTTTAACGACATTAATATTTAATAACATTAATAATTTTGTCTCGGCCACTGGACAGTGAGTTCTGGGCATTGTGTTTGTGTTGTCAGCATTTACACAATGTCTAGCACACAGTAAGTGTTTAATAGTTATAGTTCAAATGAATAAGTAAATAAATAAAAAAGCTTGCAATTTATGTGTCTTTTAATGCTTAAAATATAGATTTATTTGGATATTTATTTTTGGTAAATGATTCCCCTAAGAACCAAACTTTTTTTAATCTTCTTAATATTCACATAGATAACAGTAAAATCTTAATTTTATGCACTTTTTGTAAAAGTATATTCAAGTTTTTGTTTTCAGATTTGTGTGCATATGATTTAAGAAAATATTTTATTCTTTGTATTTTTCACTCTTTTTCAATAAGGGCAGTGATGTTAGTCTTTGAAGACGTGTCTCATTGATATATACAGAAAATAAATGATATGCCATCTTGATTGACTTAATGCTTGTGATTGTAGCAGCAGGAGGGAAAAAAAGTATTTTTAGGTGTGCTAGAAAGAAGTGTCAAAGCACTTCAGGCTGAGCAGACAATCCAAGATAACACTCTTGCCTGATGTTAAGGACAATCTGCTCCTGTCTGAGTCCCACTCTGATTATAGCTCACCTACTCCTAACTTCCTGCCTGGGAAACTTCAAGATTGATAGTTTCATATTAAGATAAGTGAATAAGGTGACAAGAAAACTCTTTATTTTGAAAATTCTGATAGTGAAGTTTCACCGTCTGCTTCTATAACAAATGTAATGTTTAATTGTTCAAAACCTGTTTAGGGAACTGCATACCTTGAAAGATTTATAGTGGTGTAGGAAATATCAGCAGGAAGAAACACCAGGCCTCATTAGTTAGTTCCCCAACTTCTAGGCAGGACTGGATCCAAGCCTACGCCAACATATGGACAGCCTTGGGAAAGAAGACTCTTCAGATCGTTTCCATACCTAGTTCAGTGCCTTGAAACGTTGTGTTGTCACAAGAAGCCTCTATAGGAAGTCACAAGATCTGCCTTCTATTTTTAATACAGCAATTTGCTCCATGGTGTTATGTTTACAACACCTACCAGCATTTGTTTTATATCTCTACGATATCAATGGTGAGATACAAACTTAAGAAAATTTCCTTTGAGGAAAGGTGAATTTGGAAGAATAACATCATTTTCCACCTTGTGAAAAACAACTCTGAAAATCATAAGCCACAAAAAAGTGTATCTATTTACTAGCAGGATACCATAATTGAATTCTCATACTCCTTCTCAGCATTGGTATTCAAAGGTTATTTCATTTTCTAAAATTATGGATTCTAAGATTGAAAATCATTTTGAAGGGTGAATAATATTTCTCTTCCTTGTAGGAAAAGATTCATTATGCATCTGGGCACCTAGAAGGAGAGATGCCTTGAAACTTTTATGAGAGGAACTGATAAATACACACTAATATTTTGCATATCTAACTCAGGAATAAAAGTGGGTTTTGAATCACTGCATACCTGGGCTCTGTAGAGCTGTGTTTTGTGGTCATGGAAGAGTTTGAGATGCTTGTTACAGTTGTATTGCTCTGTCCCATCCTGTCAAAAATCTCTGAGAATAGGACTTGTAAAGGTATATTTGTCATAAACATCTCAGATTGTGCCATTGTAGCTTGTTCAGGGACTACATTTAGAAATCACTGCTTCTGGAGGATATGAGTAGGAAAGGGATGTCGGTCTTTTGTGGCTATAGCAGAAAGCATGCAAAAAATACATGTAAGGCATTCAGTCACCCAATCCCTAACACTACTTTGTCCTTCTGTGATACCTCATCCCTGACAGTTCTGTTTACTAATTATGCTTCCTGACATTTACACATGGGTTAGATCTATACACTTACGTTCATTTTTCTTGTTTTCAGAATGTGGAGACAAATCTCTTTTTTTCCTCAGCTTCATTAAGGTATAACTGACAAATAACTGTATCTTCAAGGTGTGTGATGTGATGTTTGCTGTATACGTACATTGTGAAATAATTTCCAACAAGTGAATTGACATATTCATCACCCCACTACCTCTTTTGAGGCTTATTTCTAGAACTTATTCATCTTGCTTAGCCAAAACTGTATGCCCAGTGAGTAGTAACTGCTCACTTCCTGCTTTCCTCATCCCCTAGAGTCAACAGAGATGTCTTAGCAAAATAAAGTTTTACAAAACAAAACAAAAATCTTACAAAAAGGGAGCTAAGAAAAAGTAAACCCTTCAGAAGAAGGTAAACCTTAAAGAGTTTTCTGGGCTACTACAAAAAGACCACACATTATTCTCCTCCTTACATCCTTGCCTGTTATCGGATCCTTCCACCCTGAATCTAGATTTGATTTAGCCAATAGTTCAATAGCAATTGTGACTTACTTTAGCTCATAGTTCAATAGCAAGCGTAACACAGCAGGGACTTGAAAAGTGCTTATGCCCTTGCTGCTATTGAAATCCTATGACCTCCACATGAAACACCTGAGAAAGCCAACCATGGAATGAGAAACATATCTCAGGCGTCCGTCTTACCCCATACTAACAGTTTCCAAATGCTTCTCATGGGTGTGAGACCATCTTAGGCCACCCAGCTGCTAGGAGCCCCATGAGCAAAGTTGTTTGCATATTTAGGGTGAAATCTCAGTACGGTGTCATTAGATTCATCCACGTATAGATTTATTTTTTATTTTGTTTTAACTTTTAATTTTTTTTATTTTAAAAATATGGGGTGCAATTCAGGGTTGGATACATTAAGAGGCTGAAATAATGAATGTTTCATGAGTCATATTCTTGAGGTGTTTTCAAAAAACAGACACAATGGTTTCTTTTGGCTTCTGGTTGTGAAGTATTTTTGACAACCTGCTGTGATTGTATTTGTAATTAAATGATCTTTATTTTTAAATTAAATAGTTAATCATTCTATAGCAAAATTCCTAATTCTCCAAGGAGGGAATATAAATGCCTATAAAACAAATATGTGCGACAAAGAGGTCTACTTATGTCTATTTCCTTAAATACCTACATAAAAAGTTCATGCATGCTCTACATGAGATGAGCACTTTAAAAAATGAGCACATTTATAGTTAATAAAGGTTCTTGAATTTTTTTAAGTTTTCAAACAAAGTTTATTAGAGAAAGAAGGAAGAAAAGAAAGGAAGACATGTCAGAGTTGGCATGGTTAAGAAAACACCTCTTAAATTGTTAAAGAATATAATTATAAAGATAACTCAAGATAGGATATGTTTGATACTGTGCAAACATTGTGATAGACACACACACACACTCAAACTTTTAATTGACAATACAGGTAATACTGCATCATTACCAACACCTAAATTTAGTAGTAAAAACAAGGTAACACGATTGAGTGTCAGAGAAAGAGTTCTCTCAAGGCCTACATTATTGTGCTGTTGTAAACTAAGCACTCTGGGCATTTAGTCTGCTGAAGCAAATGTAAATGCAGGTAACTAATATACTTAATGTTCAAACGGGATTTTTAGGTGCTTGGGAAAATTAGAAGAATGTATACTTTTGCGTAAGTGTGTGTGCATCTGTATGTGTGCATTAATACGTCAGACATATTCATTATAAATATTTGGAAGTATTATTTTACTTCCAAATACCTATTTTAGTGTATGTATCTTGTGCATAAAACCATAAGTATGTGACACGGTGCTTATTAAAAAATTTACCAGCCTATAAGCATTTCTTACTTTGACCAGAGCTTGTCTAGCTCCCAAGACATATATCAAATTGATATCCTTTTATGTAACACTCCCACTCGAAGTCCCTTGGAAATATTACATGAGTATGGACAGTAATACACACACACACACACACACACACACACACACACACACATATGTATATATATATTTATAGAAACAAATTATGGAACAACTCTTATTTCCACATATAAAAGAAGAGTATTACAATAACATTTCTTTTTTAAATAAATTCGCCATGAAATTTTAATTCACACTGGGACAAGTGGACACCTGTTTATTTACAAAGCCTTCAGTCATGAAGACACAGATCCAGAAAGTTGAGACAAGAATAAAATAGACTAGATGGCCTCCTTTTCAATCCAACTGGGACTTTCATCTTTGTCATAAAATAAGCTCAACATTTGGCAAGACTGGAAGCTTCCACACAGACAGGTCCAAGTTGGCATAGGATCACCTTGACAGGCTCTCAGATCAGCAAGAACTCTCCATTGTGAAGACAACCTTTTGCTAAAATGTAACTTTTCCAATGGAAAATGAATGAGATGCTTCTGAGGTGAAGAGATAGTCTCAGTACAGGGAGAGGAGAAATTAGTCTCAGTAAGCTCGTCAGGTGTGTAAGATATCAAGGCAGGTTCATGACAGCTACACAAGAGAAATGCAGAGAGTGTACACATTAGGATATTCCTGAAAATCTGGAACGATAAATGATTGACTTTGTTTTTCCTCTAGGAACATATCATTTCCATTTTCTTTGGAGGCAGCTGAGTCTAACAGTGGGAGTAGGGCAGACAGATAATTATGTTGTGTCTCGGTGTTTGCAGTTCTGGGTCTGAAGGCTATTTTCAATGTTAGGTTTTACAATTAGAAGAGACTCTGACTTTCTCCTGCTTAAATTAAATAGCTTCTCAAAATGGAGCCCAAAGAAATACATGTCATGAAAAAGCTGCAGTGCCGACAAGCTGCGACACTAGCCCGCTGAGTCACGCACACAGCTTGAACTTTGAAGTCAAGACTGTTTTTGTCTTTATTTAGGTTCACGATTTGCACAGAGAGCCATATCTTTTCTCACGTCACACAAAACATGTTGGCAAAACCTTGATGAGATGCTGTAGCATAAGTGTGGTTATTTTAGGAATCGCCTTGGCTCACTGTAGAGTGAACCAAGCTGTCGAGAGGTAAAAGAAAAGTTACTTAAAGAGTGTTTGAGTAAATTAAATATTGATGAAAAAGAGTCCTTAATCTCCTTCTGCCTCTGGACAGGCATTTGCTTAATTTCAGCTTTATTTACTTAAATTCTCGGTCTCCTTTTTTATTAGATAGCAGAAACACAGAAGTTTATTATCCTGCCAGAGCAAGACTTCTATGCTACACAATATAAATCGTTTTCTTTCTCTAGACAAACATGGTTCATATTGTGCTCACAGCTTTCATACTTTCAATCAGTCTGTATGGATGAACTTTTTCCAGGCTTCGTCCCTTTATCACTGCAGCACAAGACATGATTTTGATAAGGTGAAATGCTGTGACATTCTACAGTGAAAGTCTTAAGTGCCTCATGAGGTGGGGTTTTCTGCTTGCTCATTTTACTCTTTGGAATGCACGGCTCAGAGAAGCTTAGGAAGAAACTGCTCTAAGTTGTTCATTTTGCATTGGAGGAAATTCAACTCATAAAATGTGGAGAAATGTATCCTAACTCACACAGCTAATTGGTAAAAGACTTCAAGTCAGAAATCAAAGCTTCTGGCTCCAGGTGATTTTTCTCTAGGAGCTCCAGGGTATTTTAATCCCCTCTCTATTTCCCATGTCAAAAAGTGGAGACTTTCCCTATTTATCATTCTCTGACCATCTGTGAAATCCTCTGCTAAAAAGAGGAAGTGTTAAAGAATAATAAATATCTAATATTATCATCTCCAGGTCTATTGCCTTTCAGAAGGTGACTTGGACACTGATGTTACAGTTTAACGTGTTCACATTTTCATTTGAGTCCCATGCAAAAGAAGAAAAATAGAATTTTTAAAAAACGCTCTGTATTCTTATTTTTAAAACTATTTATTTAGTAATTCACTTTTCATTTTTTATCTTTTGAAAATGTATTTTTTTAAAAATCGAATTCATTTTTAAATCTAGAAAAATTCCTAAAATCTGTTGAAAGGAAAATAGAAAATATATTCCACCAGATTTTTGCATTTTGTGAAAATATAGCACTCCCAAAGGACAGGAAGTCTCCTTGAGATTGCAAAATAGTTTGATAATTATACTTATTTTCTCCAGGTTTTTTATTTTAAGGAAAAGACAAGCCTCAAGTTCATTTTTTCCCCTGCACTATTAAATTCTAATTGTCTTAGTCTCCACATTCCCAAATCATTAGATGGTCAAAGTCTCTGAATTCTGAATGTTGGAGCACCCAAAACACTTGGAAGTACCAATGAGGCAGGAATCCAGGGAGCTCCCTCTCACCTTACACAAACCAGTCTGTGGAAACCTGTGGACAGGTTTTCACAGGCCTCTAGAGTTTTGTCAAGGATGGACCCACGTAGAACTGAATCCTTCGACCAGATAAAATTAAGCTACCTTAGTATCTGATCCAGACCTTTGGTATTATATGGCTTTTAAGTCACATGAACGACAGTTTTTTAGGGTGTGGAGGAATTTTTTTCTGTACCCTCAAAATGATAATATGTATAAATCAAAATCAAGGATTCAAGGTAAACCTGAGTTTTGATCATTAATTTTGATATTTATTGAGAAGGTTTTGAGAAAGTTATTTTATATCACTGATTTTTAAGCTCCTCCTCTGCTCTCCCCCCCAAAAAATGCAGCCAGGCACAGTGGTTCAAGCCTATAATCCCAGCACTTTGGGAGGTGGAGGCAAGAGGACTGCCTGAGTTCAGGGGTTCAAGACCAACCTGAGCATCATGGCGAGACTTTGTCTCTATGATAAATCAAAACATTAGCCAGGTGGGTGTGGTGGCATATGCCTGTGGTTCCAGCTACTTGGAAGGCTGAGGCGGAAGGATCACCTGAGCCCAGTAGGTCGAGGCTGCGGTGGCCATGAGCATGCCACTGCACTCCAGCCTGGGTGACAGAGTGGGACTCCAACTCAAAACAAAACAAATAGGAAACAAACAAAAAAACTCGCATAATAATAGGATAATAGGTTGTATACCAGAGTAGTTGTGAAAAATGATGCAACACCTGCAATCTGCTTATGTTAATACCTGTTTCACAAAACACAGCTAAAGAAATTAGCTGACTGCTGTTCTGCTTACGTGAAAATACTTGGAAACACTTGAAAATAATGTGCTGATCACTGTCATTTAGGTTCAACTGCACAGATTTAAACTACCAAGACCTCATCTCTTCTTATGTAAATATTTTCGGTTTATCTCATCCTAGTAGGATTTTCTTTCTCCCTCTCTGCCAGGTGTTCCAGGCTTCATATATGATTGTCAACCTCCCTGGAAAACATTCTTACTGTGATCAGGAGCTTTCAGAAGGTTTGGCCCTCAAGTTCACTATTAGATTGATTTTGCAATGTTATCAGTGGATCAACCCAATAGACAAAGTTGTGTGTCACTTTCAGGTTGACAGACAGTTGACCCAGTAGTAAGCCATACTCTTTGCTGAAGGGGAAAGCACCAGTACATGTAGTAGGAAGGAGGAATGTATGTCCAGTCAGTAGGTGATGGACATATTCTTCAACCATGCAGTTCAATATGACAGTCATGGCTATTAAGCACTTGAAATGGAGCCAGTGCCACTAGAAACTAAATTCTAAATTTCATTTAAATTTGATGCATTAATGTTTCAAATTTAGAGCGCTACATGTGGCTAGTTCTACCGTACTGGACATCAGGGTTTCAGACAATATATTTTTACAATGATACTATTGTTTTTCAAAACTTCAAAAACTTTTGCTAACTAAGGCATTAGTTGGTATTCCAGAAATAAGAACGAAAACAAAATTCAATATAGGATCTAAAGGTAAACCGATTAATATTACTTTATGTTTTTATAATTCATGCATCTTTTTTCCTGAACATTTCCTTTTGTCTGAAAATTAAGTTGTCTGTTCTCTCTTGCTTATTTCTTCTTTTGAACTTCCCATCCAGAATGTTACTGTCTACAGTAGTGAAGGAATTGAGAATGTCTGATTTGGGCATTTCAAGTAGCATCTGCTAGAATAAAAGTACTGTATGTAATAACCAGGGTCATGCAATTATGTGCTGCATAAGCCAAATTAAACTGGACAATTGTCTAGGAGTAAAGGGTCAACTCTAATAAACAGAACAAATCTCCTATATTCTATCCCTAAAGAAAATTAAATTTTAATGATCCTGAGAGCTCACTGTTCAGGAATGTCACTCTAAGTAATCATGTAAATGACAGTTAAACTCCGGAATTGAGTTAAAAGTTAAACATTTTCTGCAGTTGCTCTTGATGTCCACAGTGTGCTAGTTGCTCCAGGCAAGCTCTTACGGAAGTTAGAATATTGACAGGTTAAGCCAGGATGCAAGAGGAAGCCTCCAGATGTGCAAAATTAGTCACTGTTGAATGCCTTATTGAGTCACACACTTGCAGAGCATTATACTAAGTCTTTTAGACATATCAGAAGTGATATTGTCTCTGGTTGTGAAGGTTTCAGGCAACATTCTTCCCGATGGGAAATGTCTGTCAGAGGCTTAAGATACTTGTTCAGAGATAAACTTCTGGAGCTCTCAGATTTGTTTGTTTGTTTGTTTATGTGGGTATATGAGAGAATGAGTGACAAAGGAAGAGAAAGAAAGAGAGAGAGAGAGAGAGAGAGAGGAGATATGAGATAAGATTTCTGGGACAAAGTGGCATTCCCTAAATGTTCCCAGCCTGGACATTGTGGTGGAGTCAGAGTATTATCTGTCTATCATTAGCACATAGGAGAAACTTGGATTTTTCTAGCTGAGGGTCGGTGGAGGTGAGGAAAAAAAAATTGGAGTTGGCTATTGCTGTTTCACCAAATATTTTGACTAACTTGGATAATGTTTTTCTGGAACTGGGGTTTTATGTGTTTCAGAGGAGAGCAGATATGAGATGGCATATTGTCACAGAGCTTTATAAGGAGAATTCATTGAAAATAAAAATAATAATTTGTGCCTAAAAATAGAAGGTAAATATTGATGGTAAGAATATATAAAAAGAGACTGAGAAGGCAATATATTTATTTTATAAATAGTGATAATTATATAAATTTAGAATGATGTACTGAGGTAAAGAAAGTTTCATAATATTATTAATTAAACATAAGCCGTGATAAAAAATGAGATAAAACATTTAAAAATGTAATTAGTGAAATAAACATTATTTTGCCTTGAAACTGGTGACTATACGATGTTTTTAAGTTGAGTGAAAATAAGGGAAAATGTTTACCTTTTCATTTTTTTAAAAAGTGTGGAGTACAATATGTTCTCACTCATAAGCAGACCTTGAACAATTATAATACTGTAAGAAAGGGATTGGCAGTAGTGGGAAACTGTCAGGGGTGGGGTGGGATTGGCAGTTGAGGGAAACTGCTAGGGGAGGGAGGGGCATACCTCATCAGCAAGGCTACCTGCATGGTCAATGTTTGTTTACCTAACCCTGAATTGTACCCCACATCTTTATAATTAATAAAATAAAAAATAAAATAAAAAATAAAATAAAAATATAAAAATAAATACATAAATATGGGGGGTACAATACAGGATTAGGTATACAAATATTCATCATGCAGGTATCCTTGTTGATGAAGTGTGTCCCTCCTCCCGCGGCAGATTCCCGCTACTGCCAATTCTTTTCTTTATAGTATTACGACAATTGTTCATGGTCCAGTTATGAGTGAGAACGTGTGATATTCAGTTCTTTATTTTTGTGAGAGATCACTCAGTATTATAGACTATAAGTCCGTCCAAGTTGCTGTGATGTTCATAATTTTGTCCTTCTTTATGGCTGTGTAATATTCCATCGTGTATATGTACCATATTTTCTTTATCTAGTCCACTTTTGATGGGCAGCACGGTTGGTTCCATGTTTTTTCTATTGTGAACAATGGTGCAATAAATATACATGTGCAGGTATCTTTTTCATAAAGTGATCTGATTTCCTCTTGGTGTATTCCCAGTAGGGGGATTGTGGGGTCATATGGAAGGTAGATTTTTAGATCTTTTAAGAATCGCCACCCTGTTTTCCACAGAGGTTGTATTAGTTTACACTCTCACCAACAGTGTAGAAGTGTTCCATTTTCCCCACATCCTCTCCAGCATCTGTTATTTTTTGAGTTATTGATGATTGCCATCCTGAGTTGAATTAGGTGATATATCAGTGTAGTTTTACTTTGTATTTCTTTGATGACTAGCGAGGCTGAGCATTTTTTCATGTGTCTGTTGGCTGCTCCTATGTTTCTTTTGAGAAGTAACTATTCGTATCTTTTGCCTACTTTGTAATGGGGCTATTTTCTTTTTTCTTTTTTTTTGAGTTGGAGTCTCACTCTGTTGCCCAGACTGGAGTGCAGTGGTCGCTCCCGGCCACCGCAGCCTCGACCTGCTGGGCTCCGGCGATCGTTCCACCTCAGCCTTCCAAGGAGTCGGAATTACAGGCGCGCGCTACCACGCCCAGCTAATTATTTTGATTTATTGTAGAGATGAGGTCTCGCCTGCCCAGGCGGGTCTCGAACCCATAGACTCAGGCAATCCACTCACCTCAGCCTCCCAAAGGCGCGGGATTACAGGCTGAGTCACATTTGAGTTCCTTGTAGATCCTAGATGTTAGATCTTTGTCAGACACACAGTTGACGATAATTTTTCACAGTCTGTGGGCTGTCTCCCTGCTCTCTTGATGGTTTCTTTGACTTTGCAGAAGCTTGTCAGTTTGATGAGATTCCACTTGTCTATCTTTTCTCTTATGGCATAGGCACTTGAGGTTTTGATCAGGAATTGGTTGCCAGTTCCAATTTCCATAAGGGTGTCTCCTGCATTTTCTAAGGTTCTTACAGTTTGAGGTTTTACATTTAGTTCTTTGTTCCATTTAGAGTTGATTTTTGTGTATGGTGATAGATAGGGTCTTGTTTTAGTCTTCTGCATGTGCTCAGCCAGTTTCTCAGCACCATTTACTGAATAGGTTCTCCTCTCCCCAGTGGTTGGTGGTGGAGGCTTTGTCAAAGATGAGTTGGTTGAGAAATTGAGGTTTTTGCTTCGGGAATCTCTATCCTGTTCCATGGATCTATATGACTTATTTTGTACCAATACCAGGCTTTTTATTTATTTATTTATTTGCTGAGGATTATTTTGGTTATCCGTGGTCGTTTATGTTTCCATATGAATTTCTATATTGTCGTTTTCAGGTCTGAGAAGAATGCTGCTGGTAATTTAATGGTTATTGCATTAAATCTGTAGACTACCTTGGGCAGGATGGACATCTTAACAATGTTGAGTCTTCAAATCCATGGGCATGTAATATTTTTGCATTTGTTTGTGTTATCTTTGATTTCTTTGAACAGTGTTTAGTAGTTTTCGTTATAAAGGTCTTTCATGTCTCTGATTAAGAAGATGTCAGGGTATTTCTATTTTGTGTGTGTGTGTGTGTGGCTATTGTGAGTGGGATTGTGCTTTTTATTTGGGTTTCTGTTTGTTTATTGTTGGTGTATAGAAATGTGTCTGTCTTTTGCACATTTATTTTATACTTTGAGTCTTTGCCAAAGTCCTTTATCAGGGCAAGGAGGTTTTTGACAGATTTTCTTGGGTTTTCCAGGTATAGAATCGTGTCATCTGTAAAAAGGGAAAACTTGACTTCCTCTTTTCCTTTTGGATATCCCTGATCTCCTTCTCTTGTCTGATTGTTCTGGCTAGGACTTCCAAAACTATGTTGAAAGGAAGGGATGAGAGTGGCCATCCTTGTCTTGCTGCGGTTTTCAGGGGAAATGGTTTCAGTTTCTGTCTGTTTCGCGTATGCTGGTTGTGGGTTTCTCATAGATGGCTCTTACTATTTTGAGGTATGTTCCATCTATGCCTAGATGTTTGAGGGTTTTTATCAAGAAGGGTGCTGGCTTTTATCAAAATCTTTTTCCACATCTAATGATATAATCATGTGGTTTTTGTTTTTACATCTGCTGATATATTTAATTACATTTATGGTCTTGCAAATGTTGAACCAGTCCTGCATCCCACGGATGAAGCCTACTTGGTCGTGGTGGATGATTTTTGAGATGTGTTGCTGGATCTAGTTACTAGGATCTTGTTGAGAATTTTAGCATCTATCTTCATCAAGAATATTGGCCTGTAATTCTCTTTTTTGTTGTTGTTGCTTCTTTACCTGGTTTGCGTATCAATGTAATGTCAGCTTCATAAAATGATTTGGAAAGAATTACAGCTTTCTCAATTGTCAGGAATACTTTCAGTAGGATTGGTATTGATTCCTCCTTGTATGTTTTGTAGAATTCTGCTGAAAGCCATCTGGTGCAGGACTTTTTCTTGCAGGTAGTTTTCTTATGACATAGTCAATTTTCTGGATTGTTATTGGTCTACTTAGGGTCTTGATTTCTTCTTGTTTCAACCTGGGGAGATTGTGTGGTGTCAAAATTCTCCATTTCCTTTAGGTTACAAGTTTGTTTCCATACAAGTGTACATAGTGGTCACTAATAATCTTTTTAATTTCTTCAGGGTTAGTTGTGATTTGATCTTTTGCATTTCTGATTGTGTTCACTTGGGATTTTTCCTCTCTTTTTCTTGGTCAGTATAGCTAGGGGCCCACCAATCTTATTTAAAGAACCAGTTTTTTGTTTCATTTATTTTTTGTATTATATTATTTTCTTTTATGTCCCGAATTTGGGCTTTTATTTTGGTGATCTGGATTCTTCTACTGAAGTTAAGGTTTTGGTGGTCTTGATTTTTCCAGCTCCCTTAGGTGATTTATTAGGCTGTTAACTTGTGATCCTTCTATTTTCTTCATGTGTGTTCGTAGAGATATGAATTCCTTTCTTAGTACTGTTTTCATGGTGTCCTAGAGATTTTGGTAAGATGTTTCTTCATTTTCATTTGTTTCCAGGTATCTTTTCATCTCTGTTTTGATTTCCATGTTAACCCAGTAGTTGTTTAGCATCATGTTGCTTAGTGTCCATGTATTTCTGGGTTTGGGAGGAACTTGCTTGTATTGATGTTTATTTTTATTCCACTATGATCTGAGAAAGTGCATGGCAGTATTTCAATCTTATGGAATTTCTTTATGCTTGATTTATGGCCAGGGATGTGGTCAGTCTTAGAGTATGTTCCATGTAGTGATGAGTAGAATGTATATTCTGTGACTGTTGGGTGGAGTGTTCTGTAGGTATCAATTAAGTCCATTTGATCAAGTGTCACATTGAACTTCTGGATCTCCTTGCTGATATTTTATCCTGATGATCTGTCTAGGGTTGTGAGTAGGGTATTTAAGTTCCCAGCTATGATAGTGTTAGAGTCAATACCTTTTTTAAGATTGCTTAGAAGTTGCTTTATGAAAGTTGATATTCCCATGTTGGGTACATATATGTTTAGGATGGATATTACTTGTTGATAGATTGAACCTTTTACCATTATGTAGTGGTATTCCGTATTCTCTTTAATTTTTGATGGCAAAGGGTATTTTATCTGATATTCTGTATTCTCTTTAATTTTTGATAGCGAAAGGTATTTTGTCTGATATTAAGATCACAACTCCTGCTTTTTTGTTGTTGTTGTTCCATTTGTCTGAAATTTTGCTTCCCATCCTCTGACTTTGAGTCTGTGAGTGTCCTTTCCAATGAGATATGTCTCTTGGAGACAATATATTGCTGCCTCATGAGATTTTTCCATTTTGCCATTCTGTGTCTTTTCAGTGGTGCATTTAATCCTTTCACATTCAGGCTAATTATTGAGATGTGAGAGTTTATCCCTGGCATGAGGTCCTTACAGAGTTTGTTGTTGCTGCTATTTGTTTTTGTCTTTCTTTTGATTTTTGGGTTGATTCATGTGTGTTTTCAATCTTTTTCCTGCATTCTTGGGAAGGGCACTGCATTCTTTTTTTCCCTTCTTCTGTGTTTAATTCTTTCTTAAGTGTTTCTTGTAGAGCTGGTCTGGAGACAGCATAAACTCTTAGGGATTGAATATCTGGGGAGGATTTTAATTCTCCATCACTGATGAAGCTTAGCTTAGATGGGTAGGTAATTCTTCGTTGACATTGTCTATCTCTGAGAACTTTGAAGACTGGGCTCCAAGCTCTTCTAGCCTGAAGTGTTTCTGTAGATAAGTCTGCTGCTATTCTAATTGGTCTTCCCTGGTAGGTACCCTGACCTTTTTCTCTTGCATCCTTTGGTCTTCCCATTTGTTGTCTTGCAGGACTTCTCTGAATCTCTTGTGTTTGAATGGTCATGTCACTGATGAGATGAGGGGAGTTTTCTTGGATAATTTCATGGAATGTTTGCTTCACTGTGGTCTCTGTCTCTCTATCTGCCTCAGAAATTCCAATTAATCTTAGATTCGGCCTCTTGAAATAAGTGCTCAACTCTCAGAGGTTTTGTTCTGTCTTTTTAAACTTCTTTTCTATGTTTTCAACCATTTGTGCTTATTCCATATTTTGGTCCTCAAACTCTGAGATTCTTTCTTCTACTTAGTTAATTCTGCTTCCCATGCTTATCAGTTTGTCATTTATTTCATTCATCACTCTTTATTGCTGTTATCTCAGTTACCAACTCCTTCATTCTGTCCTCTTGTATCTCCTCAATTCTATTTATTCTATTTATGTCATGATATCCAGTTTTGTGGTTTGAGAACAGTCATTCTGGGGGCTCTTCATTATTTGTGTTTCGAAGTCTGTATTCTTAGTGACTGACCTCTCAGGGGTCTATGTGAGACCCATATTCTTCCTTTGGTTTTTCTTCATTTGTAGATTTTCTTTCCCCTCCCCACCCCCTTTTTAGCCTCTTCTTTAATTCTGCTTTTCACAGATGAGGAGGGTAGCTTTTACTTCTGTTTGGGGCTGTACTTTTTGCAGCTTTGAGATTTAATTGAAGGGGGAGCCGTGATTCAGAAACTATCGGCAGATCCCAGCATCCTCTGACAGGTGTGTGGGGCCCCTGGAAACCACTTCTCACTGCCTTGCAATCTGTCCATGCAGTGGGGGTGTAGATTTGCCCCCATAAGTAAAATGAGGTAAGGAAAAGGAAAAGAATGGAAAAAGAAAGGAGGGGGATGAGAGGAAAGTGGAAGAAGAGGGAAAGAAAAGGGGAAACAGACAGAATACCAACTAACAAATGAAAAGAGACACAAAGACAGAAAAGATTTAAAAAGCATACAGACAATTATACAAATACAGAAATCAACAACAACAACGAAAACCCTAATGATGTACTGTCCCTCAAAAATACCCATACACAAACAGGAAGTCTTTTAAAAAGCATTAAAATAACAGAAACAAAGAAAGTATGAGAACATAATCAAAAACAGAAAGAAAGAGAGAAGAGGAAAAGAAAAACAAAACCAAACCCCAAACAAATTAAAAGAAAAGGAGAACAAACAAACAAAAAACAAAACAAAACTTGCTCTGAAGCTGTTCCTGTCATTTCAACTTCCTTGCAACTCTGGTCTCCAGCTCCTCCCCTCTGCTCTCAGCACAGGCTGCCAGGTTTGCTCTCAGCATGGGTCAGATGCCCCTGGACTACTAGGAGAGGAGGGTGGATCAGATCTCAGATCTCAACTCACCAGGCTTGCTACCACTGTTGTCAAGTCTCCCACTTAGATCTGATGTGTCTGTGCCTGTTCCAGCATCGGGGAGGGGCGTCCGTCTCTCCAAGTTTGATGAGCTAACCTCTAGATCCCAGATTGGAGGCTGGGTGGAGCTGAGTGGGGCAATGCAGGTCTCTGTCTGGTCCTGGGACAGAGAAAATGGCTCCGATTGGTGTTTCCTCACTGGGGTTGGGGCTTCCCTCCACAGATCCTGGACTCCTGTCACTCTGCTGTCACAGTTGTTGGTGTGGGCCCAGTGCCAGGTGGTGAGGATCAGCTGTATTCCCCCCAGCCTTTTCTCAGGAGAGTCCATAGAACAGCAGACGATCCTGTGCGCTGGCAGCTCCAATCTCAGGATGGTGGGAGGTTGCAGTCACCTCTGGAGAAGAGCCCTGGGTGCATGAACCCTATCTCTCCTCAGATGGTCGTTCACTCACCGACAGGCACACAACCACTCATACAGAGAGTATTTATGGACGCTTACTTTTGCAGAGACGCTCACAGGCCAACCTATCTCATCACAGTCTTGCCAGAAATCCCCAGGAAAAATGTTTTAAAAGCATTAAAAAATATAAAACTATATGTGTGTGTCTATCTGTATCTATTGATCTGTCATCTATATTGCATTGCTATTAGTAGATTTTTGAGACCTTGAACTTGGAAGAAGAAAGACTTTGCAGAGTGACACAAATGAAGTGGGCCCTGGTGATCAGTTATCCACAGCAGCTGGCAGGTAGATGTGCTCAGTATGGAGTCCTTGCATTAGCTGTGATTTCAGATTGCCTGTTATCTGGAAAAAGATATAAATGACAAACATGATAAATTATATTACTGCAAATAATTTGAATATTTTGATTAAAAAAGTATGAAATGACTATTCGTGACACAGGAGCATCACATGTTCTTTAACTAAATACTTGTATCATTTGACCAAGAATCTATCATTCTACAGCAAAACTTACATCTAATCTATCTGATGTGAAAATAAATTTTTAGCCGGGCTGGGTGGCTCAGCCTGTAATCCCGCGCCTTTGGGAGGCTGAGGCGAGTGAATTGCCTGAGCCCGCGGGTTCAAGACCCGCCTGGGCAGCGAGACTTCATCTCTACAGTAAATCAAAAAATCAGCTGGGCATGGTAGCGTATGCCTGTAATTCCGGCTACTCAGAAGGCTGAGGCAGAAGGATTGCCGGAGCCCAGCAGGTTGAGGCTGCAGTGGCCAGAAGCAGCCACTGCACTCCAGTCTGGGCGACCGAGTGAGAATCCAACTCAAAAAAAAAAAAAAAAGAAAAGAAATTTTTAGAGGTGAATTATAATTATTATTAAGAAAATTTTATGTTTCTAAATGGCTCAATTTTTCTGGGTACTGAAGGTTAATTTTTCTTTCAGTTGAATTTATAGGAACCATTTTACCCTCCACATCCAGAACTATAATATTTTATCAAAATATGTATTATAGAAATTATTTTACTATATAAAAGTATGAGAAAAAAAGATATGTGAAAAAAAAGATATTCTAAGTTTCTTCACTTCAGATTGAGAGAATCTATTCCAGAGAGGACATCCTCACTGTAATTTTATATGAGTTATTTGATAAGTTAGAATGTAACTACATTCTTTACAGAAATTTTAGCTTGAGGTTGAGAGAGGGGATAGGAATGAGCAAATAATATTCACATTTTGATTTACGAGAACAAAACTCACCTCTTTAAAGCATGGTGGTTAGAAACCTCAATTCTGGGTTGGGTTCCATATAGACTGTGCTAGTTCTAAACTCTGGCTCTTCCTGTTAGTTGCCAGGGACTCCTCGGCAAAATATTTAACCACTCTGTCCACAGATATTTTATTTACATCTGGGAATAATAATAGCACTCATCTCATAGAATTGCTATGAGCATTACACAAGAGGATATGTCTAAAACTCTTAACTCAGTGTCTTGCACATGGTATCTGCTATGCCACCATTATTTTCTTAATCTACCTTCTACTTTTTTTTTTTTTGCCACTCTCTCTCTTTACCTAGGTAAACCAGATATTTACCTACGTAAATGATCTGGCCAGGAAAACAAACCTGAACTTTTATAATATATTTTCCCCCACCCATACCCCTAAGGTACCTAGGAAAGTAATGTAAACTGATTAACCAAAGTTCAAAATGAGGTATACTACCTAGATGTGAGTTTGACAGCCCTACAAGTCTCAGTCTACGGTAGCTGTCCAATCCACATAGGACTGTTTCATACACTCAACTGTTTTCTTCCTCTCTTTAAAGTCACTGACATTTGTATCATGTCAAAGTAAGGTTCACTACTTAGCAGCAGGCTAAGTGCAAATCACTCTTATAATAATACTTACTGACAATAGCATACTTCTTTATTCAGATCTCAAATTTCTATCATTTTTAGTGGCTTCTTGAAATAGTAATATCATTTGCATCCAAAAAAATAATAATAATTGAACTGGAATATCATCTCTGACGTCAGAATTTTACTTAACGTAATGCTTTTGTCAAACATCATTAATTTGTATTTACAATCTAAAATTGCTCTTTGTACATCAATTTCTAGCAATTAATCATTAGAACTTTAATTGTGGGTTTTAAGACCATAGTAGAGGAAATATTGTATTTGCTCACATAGCTTTCTTGTCCTGGATATTTGTAAGCCATTGAAATAATTAAGCTAAGACCTAAACTCACTTTACTGACAAAGCATGGCACCCAGTGAAGACAAGGTTCTAAATATCAAGTCTCCAGTCCTTTTTTGGAGAAACACTCTCTTTACAGCAACATGAGTTCTTGTTTAAAGTAATGCCAGGACATCCAAATTATTTCAGTCCTTTCTCTCAGACCTGAAGGAGCAGTGCTGTTTAGCACATGAATGAGGAAGTTGTGCCACGTGGTCAATCAAATCAATTCCTCACACTAAATTTATCCAACTTTTGGGACGTGCGCTGTTCACCATGACTCGCTCTCATTAAGGGTCACAGGTCTAACAATGCTTACCTGTGAAAATCAACCTTCAGCTTTATAGTGTGCAACCTTGCTGTAGTCATCCGTCCTCATAATCTACTAGTACATTTTATTCAAAAGATCTCAGAAGGCAAACTTTCTGATTCTTCTTCAATGTGGACTTTGTCAACATCTTCTTCTTGTGCAGTATAATATGTGGATATGGGGAAATGAAGAAGACAAATCTTGGGAAAGAATTAATAATATAAAATAATAGTGTATTAATTGGTAACAGAAAAACTCATTGAGAGCAAAGCACAACCAAAAAGTAGGTGGCATATGTTTTCACTGATGCCATGACAATGTTTCAGGAATAATTCAGGAAGGACTGAATTCTGAGGCACAACTCCTGTGTCTAGAACTCACTCAACTGTCTGTTTTTCAGTGATATTGTAACAGTGAAATAGCAAAAGAACTAACTCCATTTATACCCATTCCTGCACGTAGGTTAGAATAATTTTAGAGCACTGAGCTAAAACACAAACATAGCAATAATGTCATCTTCGAAATTAACTCTTAGATTAAAGGGAAAATATATAACCAACTAACTGTGTTTTGTTAAAGACTTATGAAAACATTGTGGCCTGACCAGGGACAAAAGAAGCTTCCAAAACTCCTCAACCCCTTTCTGATGTCAAATGTAGGCAGTCATTGGTCACCTCTTGATCCCAGTGGAGATTTCTGTGGAATCACTAAGTTCACAGCTTTGGAGGACCAGCTGAGGTCTTTGTGACTGCTCAATTCATTTCTTCTTCTGACTGATTCTACTTACTTTTCTCCCTTTCACCTATTGATCTTGAGAAAACTCCCCAGGAAAACTTCCTGAAACGTATCTCTGCTCAGGGGAATCCAATCTGGGCCACAATTTAAGATATGTTTTGTAGCCTCAAATTCAGCAGAAGGAACTTTTCTTTCACATTACTTCAAATAAAACCTAGGGAGTGCTCTCCATCAGCCGAGCTTGGGCCACATGTTCGCTGTGAAGCCAGTTACCTTAGAGACCAGATGACATTGAGGCAAGCCAGACCACGTGTTCTCCTCTAGAGTTGCTAGGGGAAACCCCATTTAAGGCATGGGCTACAAGTGGGGAATGATTGTTTCTCAGGAAAACTGAGGTCAGTCACCACAAGATAAAATGGATAGTGCAGAAGAAAAATCACACACGTTCACTACTAAAGAGGGCTTACGCATATTTTTTAAAAATTCGAATTTAAACATGCTTTGCTATTTTATTCTTACATGAAAATAATAAAATGAAAATAAAGATAATAGCTAGCAATTATTTAGTCTTATGTAAGCTCGAATTGTGTTGCTATACATTTTAATTTTAATAGAACATTTTATTTTAACAATGATTCTCTGAGCCAAGAACTGAAATGTCCATTTTACTGTCAAGTAAACTGAGACTCGGCAAGATTCAATAATTAGTATTATATAAGACTATATAATTCGCATTTAATATCTCCTTACTGCGTGTTCCTTTTCCCCATCATAACTTCACAATCAAATTAAATTTCTTCATAAATATACAAGACTTTCTATGGTGGATTACACTACCTTTTTCTGAATATACAAATCTCTTCAGTATGCTTCTTCTTGTAGAAATTTTGTATATTTGCATCACACTGAACTCAAGTAAATTGACCAATGAAATATGGGTGTCATTTCTGGTAAAGAGCGTCAAGATCTAGCATACAGCTTGCCATGTTTGTTTTCGCTTTTGTTTTTTGTTTTTTCTCTACTTGCCACAATACTCCCAATATCCCAGACAGAGGGTGCTTCACCAGCCTGTGTTCTAGAATGAAGACAAGTTCTAGATGAAGAAAGAGAAATGGGTATTTGGTATGACTTACAAAGAAAATTTTATTCATTAGAACTTTGAACTCCAAGACTCTGTTGGTAACAAATATTGTGCATTTTTCTGGAAAGATGTTTCTTCATAACTTCCTTGTGAATTTCTAGAATCACATAGTGATCCGTCAGATATTTGAAAACCTAACCCCATATAGGTGGATGTCATAATTTTTTCTTTTTTCTTTTTTAGTTGGAGTTTCACTTTTTATCCAGGCTGGAGTGCAGTGGCACACTGATGGCCACCCTAGCATCGACCTTCTGGGCTCCAGTGATCCTTCCACCGCAGTCTTCCAAGTGGTTGGAACAGGTGCATGCTACTACCCCTGGCTAATTTTTGATTTATTGTAGAGATGAGGTTTCGCCAAGTTGCTGGGGCTGGTGTTGAACCCGTGGGCTCAGGCAACCCACTTGCCTCGACCTCACAAACTGCTGGGATTACAGGCTGAGCCATAATTTTTTAAAAGGTAAGTTCATGTAATTATGTGATAAATTTGACATTATATGTATTTTTTTACATTTAGAAAAGTAAGCTAGCATTATGACCCAGAATAATTTTATTAAGAGCATATCATTAGGAAATAAGTGAATTTCCTTATTTTTATTTATTTTTTTTTATTTTTATTTTTTGAGTTGGAGTCTCACTCTGTTGCCCAGGCTGGAGGGCAGTGCCACACTCATGACTATCACAGCCTCGACCTGCTGGGCTCCAGCGATCCGTCCGCCTCAGCCTTCCAAGTAGCCGGAACTACTAATTTTTTTGATTTTATTGTAGAGATGAGGTCTCCTTAAGTTGCACAGGCAGGTCTCAAATACGCAGGCTCAGGCAATCCACTCACCTCAGCCTCCCAAAGCGCGGGATTACAGGCTGAGCCACCAAGCCCAGCTTCCTTTTTATTGATATAACTAAGTTGATCAAAGTAACACAATGTGCATAATGTATTTGAATTTACCATTGATATTACACAGACACATAAACTTTCTTTTTCTATGTACAAGGAATTCTAATTTTTTAATTTTTCTATTCTATCTGTCTGTCATCTTTGAGTCAATGTCTCACTCTGTCACCCAGGTTGTTCAGTGGCATGCTCATGGCCACTGTGGCCTCGACTTGCTGGACTCAGGTGATCTTTCTGCCTCAGGCTTTCAAGTAGCTAGACCTACTGATGCATGCCATGGCCTGCTAAATTTTTGATTTGTTGGAAAGACAAAGTCTCGCCAAGTTGGTTCAAGCAATCCTTTCACCTCTGCCTTCCAAAATGATGGGATTACAGGCATGAACCACCATGCCCAGCTTCTAATATGTGTTTTTATACTGTGAAATAGATATTATTCCTTGTAGTTAAGAGTGAATTGAAGCTTGGAGATAGCAAATAACTTTTCCAATTTCACAAAGTGGATTAATTTGGTTTTGATATAAAGTCTTTCTGTTTTTGAACTCAGAGCTTTTGAGTATGTATTTTAAGTCTACATAGGTAATATGGGAAAATAAAAGTTTGATTATTGTAGTGTTCTTAAGCAAAATTATAAAAACCAGAAGGCCAACAGAAGCCTCCAAATTAACAATGAAGAGGAGTCTGAATTTATTCAGTTTGAAAACATGGTGTCTTTAACAAAACAAAGTGTTAGCCCAAATTCCCTTTCATTTCATTTCCCTCTGTGGTTATGATATAATAATAGAAATTGTGTGAGCCAGGTGTGGTGGCTCACACCTCTAATCCTTGCACTTTGGTTGGGTGTTCAAGACAGGAGAATTGTTGAGCCCAGGAGTTTGAGGTCAACCTGGGCAGCATAGGGAGATCTCCTCTCTACAAAAAATATGAAATAAAATAAAAATTAGCTGGGCATGGTGGCACAAGCCTGTAGTTTCAACTATTTCGGAGTCTAAGGAAGGATTGCCTGAGCACAGGAGATCAAGGCTGCGGTGAGCCATGAACATGCACAGTCCAATCTAGGTGACTGAGTGAGAATCCTAAAATACAGAAAATGATATATTATTTGCGCATATAACAATATTATTACTTTATTTAAAAAATGAATAGTCTCTCCCTCCTAATACATGGGATATACGTTATGAAAGCTATATACACCAGGCTTAAGCCAATTAACTAATTTTGTGTGAATTCAGAAAGTCATGTTGTCCATTTGTTTTCATCTACAGAGATGGGAATCTAATTTTCTCTGAAACTTACTCCCTGTAGGTGACAGAAAATGACATACTGCTTAGACAATCTTCCTTCAAATATCCCCCATGTCTTCTAGAGGGGCTGTTATTCTACTGGTATCTCAGAAGTAGAAGTTGTCTTTGATTCCTTTCTTCATTGTTGTTCATTCCATCACATAAAATTTCCTATGTCTTGTCAGTATTTATTTGACAATATCTTTTAATATCGACAATTCTTCTCTAGTTTTGCAGGTGCTACTTATATCAGGATAAACAACCTAGCTAGAGCTAGAAATGAATATTCCTTTTTTTTTTTTTGAGTTGGAGTCTCACTCCGTCGCCCAGACTGGAGTACAGTGGCCACTCCCGGCCACCGCAGCCTTGACCTGCTGGGCTCCGGCGAGCCTTCCACCTCAGCCTTTCAAGTAGCTGGAACTACAGGTGCACGCTACCACGCCAGGCTAGAATACTTCTTTTTAAAGCATCACAGTCTGATGTAGATGGCCTGGCTCTTCTGGGAAGTTATCTTTTAAGGGGTATATGAGAAATAAGACGTATGTCATTTTATGCCTCTTTTATCTAAAGTTTTTCAAAAACTGCTACAGAGATGAAAGAGAGAAAAAGGGAATGATCAATGAAATCATTTTATGATCAAAGCTGAAAATCATGTCTTCACTTATGCCAAATACTCCACTGCCCAGAAATCTGTCACCTAGTTCAAGAATAATTAAAATTGCTTGGAAAATTATATATATATTTTTTTCTGGTGAATACAGAAAGAGAAAACAAGTTTGCTGAACATATGACATTATCTTGGCCAGACTATCCCTAGAAATAATTACTGCTTCTTTACTAATATGCTGTGTTATTGATTTTATTTCATTAAGCAATCACTTATTTTATATAGACATTTTCTAATAATTTATTTTCTCATTTGAACTTTCTTTCCTGGTCATCTGTTACCTGTTTATAGAATATGTGCAATAAAGCATATTATATTGGCCTACCTCAACTCTTGGGGCCAATGAACAAACAATTAAGATTAATACATATACAAGTGTTTCCATTGCTATTATAGTGATGGCAGTATATACAGGGTAATAGTTGAATGAGAAAAACAAATGATTTCTCTATACATAATAAATATTGTTTAAAGGAAGTGGTAAAAACACCAATAATGGTTTTAGGAATTAGTGTGTCTACATTAAGTTAGCATTCAAAGAGAAATCAATATTAAGACTACAAATGTACAACAATTGCTCATTTTAAATTTTCTGAGTGGTTTCATTCCAAGAGATGATCCCGGAAATAGACAAAGTAGGATGCTGCCTATGTGATTTGATTTAAGAAGTAAATGACTCCCTCTACCTAAAATATCTGTAGGTATAAAATGACTTCTAACTGTTAGCACTGAAAGTTTTGTAGTGAAATGGGATTTGTTTCTCAAAATAAACTTTTTCTTTAGAAAGCTGGTGGGTTAATTCATTATCCCTCATGTTTCAATTAGCATGGTGCACAAGAACATTATGTAGCAGTGGGATAATGGGAATATGCAAAGCATAGAGAGCTGATTTTAAAAATAATACCTGGAGGAACTCAAGTCATTCTACTAAAATGATACCTGCACATGCATGTTTGTTGCAGCTCTATTCACAATAGCAAAAACACGGAACCAACTATGCTGCCCATCAAAACTGGACTAGATAAAACAAATTTGATATATATACACAATGGAGTATTCTGCAGCCATAAAGAATGACAAACATATGGACTTCCATCAACTTAGATGGATGTAGAGTCGATCATACTCAGTGATCTATCACAGAAACAAAGAACCGAGTACCATATGCTCTCACTCATAAGTAGACCTTGAACAATTCTCATACTACTATTAAGAAAGGGATTGGCAGTAGTGGGAAACTGACAGGGGAGGGAGGGCGGGATGGGCAGTCGAGGGAAACTGCCAGGGGAGGAAGGAACATACCTCATCAACAAGGGTACCTGCATAACAAACAATTGTATACTTAACCGTGAATTGTACCCCACATCTTCAAAATAAAGAAAAAAAATACCAAGATTATATTACCATCCTCTGAGCCTGTGAATATCTAGGTTTGCGAGTATCTAGGCATGTATTCAGTCCAGGGAAATATAAAGCAAAGATGTGAATATAGAAGCATTTTATTTCATTGGTAATTACTTATATGACTAAAATTGGCAACGTGTATATTAAACTAATGGCTGCATTAGTATTTGCCTTTATTTTGCTTCACATATATTTTCAATTTCCTACAGAAGGGATGTTTATAAACATAAACACAGGAAAAACTCCAGTATGTTAATATGTCAGGCTGGTTTCCCGAAGAAACAGAGCCCAAGGCAAAAATCAATGCTTTATTGGAAGAAGGAGGTAGAGATTTAAAAAAGAGAAACAGACAGTGGAAATGAGACAGGGAAGGAAAAAACTATAATACAAGATTCTACATTCTTGAGAAACACCGGTGGCTACACAGTCACTACAGATGTTTTCTGAGAAGTCATGGTGGAAACCACTAACTTGAGATAGAGTCCATCCTTGAAAGGAAAGGGCAAAATTTGGATCTGATGACTGCTTCACTTTTATGTTTCTTATTGTGTCAACATTTGCCACATTTCTGAGGTGTGTTTTTGCTAAGGCAACCAGAACATGTGTGTGTCCACAGGCTCACAGGTAGACACTGCAGCTCCCATCAATCCACACTGGCAAGTACAAAAGAGGAATTACCCTTCTACTTTGGGAAGGCAAGTAAAAAGAGTGTACCTGGGGAACAAAGTGACTGTAATAGCAACCACAACTTTCCAAGCACAAGAAGAATACAGTTAATACCTGAGACTCCTCTAGCCAAAGAACTTGGGTGATAATTCTCCATGGATTTCTCCTATGACTATGTGCTCTGGACCTTTGGAGCAAAGACATATTGGCACAATAAACATGCCTCAGAAGCTAGAAAAAGTGTTTCCCTAAAGATAGGGACTCTGGGATATCCTGGGAAGGTAAGTTACCTTCCCCACCATGGAGACATTGGAACACTTCTCTGGAGAGGAGAAAGGACGGGTGTGGCAGCAGCCATATAGAAGTTCACAGTCCTCTTTTTGTGGAGTTTTCTCCTGTGGCACTAAAACACTTGGCCCTCCTGGCAGAGCCTTCTGGGAATGTGGAAGTGAGAAACTGCTGCAAATTTTTGCCCCAGTTACTGCTTTTTTCTCTGAGTAATAAATTCTCTATGCTTGACCCAGGATTTTATGTTCTTTTGTCAGTATATGTACAAAATTGTAGCAGGCTTACATATTACTCTGCAAACTGGGTAAAATCTCAGACACTTAATTTTTGACTCAGCAGGAACAAGGGAAGTGACCAAGGTTGTATAAACATGGACCACAAGTTTATGAACAGCACGTTTTTATTAAATGTTTCAAAAAGTATTGAATCCATACACTAATTTTATAAGTTTTATAACCACTTTATAGTCATTGTTTTTTGTTTATGGCTTAGTCCTCTGCTATTCCTTCCTGTTATTCCTCTGTTAGTCTCATTCAGTAAACATGTATTTATTGAATATTTACTTTTAAGACATGTACTATGTGTTGTGAGTTTTAAAATGTTGGTAAACAAAAGAAACTATTATGTATTAGGTGCATATAATGTGCTTAGCATTGTTCTATTGGGTCTCCATAAGAATCATCGAATTCTTAAGACTCCAGTAAAGAACTATCATTATATGCATTTTAAGGAAGAAGAAACATAACATCATAGAAATTAAGCAAATTGTTCCTGGTCACATAGCTAGAAGAGAACAATGCCTTGATTTTAACTCAATACTGTACTTCTGTCATTTTTAATGTCACGTGGTGTTAAGATTTAAGAGAAGGCATTGAAATATCTCTATAGCTATGTACAATACATATGCACAATACATTTAAATGTGGAAAGATTATTTTCGGAGATCCTGAAGTCTCAGAATTGGCACTTCTTCTCATTCCTAACACTCTCCTCAGACACCTCTTTTTATTTATATTTATTTTTATTCTTTCTTTCTTTATTTTTGAGTTGGATTCTTTCAGCAACAAATAAGATTTCCTTTGTCATCTATCAACCAATAACTTCAAATGTGCACATTCAATTCAAAACTCTCTTCTAAGCTACATGTTTGATCAGTTTCCATCTCTGTTTAAAGTTCTGTGAATAGCTCATTGGGTAAAAAGCAAAACCCTAAAAATAGTCTGTAATGTTTGACAAGGTCTTGAACTTGCCCACCTATTGTGGACTTGTCTCACAATTTCTCATCCTTGCTTTTCAAAATTCCAGTGAGTTTCTAAACTGTGTTATGTTCCCTTCTAATACAGTTGAATATGCAGGAAAGCAAGCCACTCTACCTCTATCCCCTACCTCCATTATCCCTGACACAAATATATATACACACATGCACACACACACTAGCATGCTAATATGCATACATACCAGTACACAGACACACACCTTCACAAGGTTAACTCTTATCCTCAGATGTCAATTCCAACATCACATTCTCACAAGATCTCCTGATCCACCCCACACCAGGTCAGATCTCCCTAGTATGGCAGTATTATGGCATCGATAATTTTTTGTCTCAGAGCCATCGCTCTGAAAATTGCTTCATGGTTGCCACGTTGGTAGGAAAGCTTATGATGATTGAGACTTTGTCTTTTTTGACTCATTACTGTATCCCTTGCACTAATCAAGGCTTAACGCATTCATTAGTGCCTGAATGAATGAATGATTAAAATAAGGTAATAATGATAAAAAGAATGCAATACTATTGCAAAGGTTGGAGAGCTTCACTCACTCTTGACTTGAGTGGTGGCAAAAAGTTTATGGAGCCGGGCTCGATGGCTCAGCCTATAATCCCGCGCCTTTGAGAGGCTGAGGTGTGTGGATTGCCTGAGCCCACGGGTTCAAGACCCACCTGGGCAGCAAGACCTCATCTCTGCAATAAATCAAAAAATCAGCCTGGCGTGGTAGCACATGCCTGTAATTCTGGCTACTTGGAAGGATGAGGCAGAAGGATCACCAGAGCCCAGCAGGTCGAGGCTGCGGTGGCTGGGAGCGGCCACTGCACTCCAGTCTGGGTGACAGAGTGAGACTCCAACTCAAAAAAAAAAAAAAGTTTATGGAAAAGGTAACATTGGAAATGTATAATTAAAAGATATTGAAAATGTTAACAGACATAGATGGAGTATATTTTAATTTAACCAAGATTTGGTTTAGCGAAAACTAAGAATACTACAACAAAGTAGTGAGAGAAAAATTTCAGAGTTATTCTAATGAACAAACCATATATTCCACTTCTTTTAGAGAAATTTTGAAAAACTAACCTAAGGAAGACAAGAAAGCAATTTTTTTTATTGCAATTCAGTTGAAGATGACCCTTATTGACATAAGATGAGTAAATTTGCTATTAATTTAGAGATATTTCTCAATCAGATACTTAGCTGATACATAATCATAAACTAGAAATAACAAAATACATGAGTTGAAATAGGTTCAGAGATTGTCTTGAACTACTCTTTAATTGGACAGATGAGGGTTAGTTCTAACTTGATATAGAGACATATAATCTTGTCAATTGATGAATCATAGCAGTAGGACTAAAACTAAGGTCTCCTAGTTATATGCTAAGTTCCACTGGGGAGAAAGACTCTAAAAAAATTGTATTCAAATTATTGCCAATGATAAGTTCATATAATACTCAGCGATAAGATAGCACAACCTACTACTATATACAATGTAATGAATAAATCTCACAACATTATGTTGAACAACAGAACCCAGAACCTAAAGCACACATACTATATGATTGATTTTCTGCAAAGTTCTAAAACTGTCAAACAGTCTATAATAATGAAAACGAATAGTCATGTGCAAGGGTAGGGTAGAAGGATTTACTGGACAGGGGAAATAGAGAAATTTCCAAGGTAATTAAATGTTACACAGTTTGATTGGGATAGTGTTATGTTGGATTTCAAATTTATGAAAACTTGTTGAACAGAAGAATTAAAACCTATGCTCTTTAAAGTATGAACATTATTCCTTAATAAAATTATTCTTTTGCCATCATCATAAAATGTATTGATTTTATTTAAGTAAAAGCAAAAAGAAACATGAACGAATTGATTAGGAGAGGTACAAGCAAATACCATTCAGATAAATGCTATGTAGGTAGATTCTATATGAATATATACATGTATTTATAATGATCGTTTCTGTACTTCTAGTTTATATTGAGTGTAACCTTATTACAAAGCAATGGGCTATTTTGATGTGTAGGTTATTACCTATTTAAATCACATAAAGGGGCAAGATACACAAGATTCATTTTGTATTTCTGTTTGTAATACATGATGACATCTAAGATTATTCTTGATCATTTTTCTTTTAATGATGAAGGATAGGCCCAATAACACAGACTTTGACTTTGTAACAACTAAGATTAATAATATTTTTCATTTTGCATTCAATTGAAAAAGGTCTCCTCAAAATGTTGTGTAAATTTTAGAATACTCAGAAAATTTTCTTCCACTTCCAGCATGATGTTGTTTATGCTCCTTCCCTTATTCTGTTAATACTTCTTGCCCAAATGGATAATCAAGATGGAGAAGATATAACTGGGGAAGAGACAGACACCGCTTCATCATTCATGGGCACCAGGAACCTCTTCATCTGATGTTACTATGATCGTGCCACCTCTGGCAACGGGCTTCAGATCTGCCCCCAGCAACGCCAGCTTCAATTTCTGAGCCTGTTGATTTCTTTACTAACACTCTTTGTTTGCAAATCTTTGTTTTCCAGACCATCTGTTTATTGTGGTGTCTATGAGGTTGACTTTTATAGCGTCCTCCTTCCAGAGGTAAAGATATGTAGATTAAGAATAAAAGACTATTTATTAGCATCTTTCAAAAAGAACATTATCTTGTGCTGGTTTTTAATGCTCTGATGTAACCACTCTTTTTCCTATGTCTCTGCTTTATTTCTACCACTCTTTTGTTGGGAGCCGGCCACGGAGGCCCACTGAGTGTTAGGGATCAGGAAGGGCTGCTGACCCTGTGACCACTAGGATGTGTTTGGGAGTTGTTGAACCCATTTTCTCTCTCCTTTTTCATTCGCACAAGCAACCAAGAAAAGGTCCTGTTGGCTTTGATAGAAAACTCTGAGACCAAAACATACACAGCTAAACCTGGGAGTCTATTGTTCCCATTTTTTATGGTTTATGGTTTTTATTTTTAAACAATTTAAGTTTAACTTTGAATCACATTGAGGAGTCTTAGTATAAGCCACGGGTTTTTTTAATATGATTTTAAAAATTTATAGATATATAGGTTTTAAAAAATAGTTTATATAGATTTAAAAATTTTTAACAATCATTTTATTATAAAAGTGTGGTTAGTTTAGTTTGAATTAGGGGGGCCAGTAAAGTTTGAATTAGGTTTGCTGGTATGAGGAGAGTGTATATGAAAAACACTTACCTCCCATTTGCTTTTATGATAATTCAGCCTTTAATAATTATAAAGCTTCTTGTTTAATGTCTTCTCTCAAGTTTTTAACCACTAACAGTCCAACTCAAAACAATCATAGAAAAGATTGGCAAATTAAAATGCCGATGCCTAAAAAAATTAATCCCAGCTTAGCCACAAAAACTTTGCAACCATCTAGTATACCCATCTGCTCTCCTAATAACACCAAAAAAGACTGGTTGCTCATCCAACAAGACACCAGATATCCAAAGTGGAGAGAGTGCGTTTATGGATCTCAAATAGACTATTCCATACCTAGTAAAAAATGATAACAACCACTATCAAAAATAAACAAATTATTCAACCTTACTTATGGAGGGCACTTGCTTCCCTAAAACCCGTTGCTTTAGCCCAACTACTTGGGGGATTTCATACCTATAAAATAAGAGCTTGTTTACAATCTCCATATGTTTTTCTTATATGATATAAATATCACACTATAAAAATTAATCACCACAATAATGTATATTCAATATCTTGTCAAAATTGTATTCTCACAAATTGTTTAACTGATGACTTTTATAATGGTTTTGTAATTTTAAATAACCCCCATACTTTTTTTTTTTTTTTTTTTGAGTTAGAGTCTCACTCTGTTGCCCAGACTGGAGTGCAGTGGCTGCTCCCGGCCACTGCAGCCTCGACCTGCTGGGCTCCAGCGATCTTTCTGCCTCAGCCTTCCAAGTAGCTGGAACCACGCCTGGCTAGTTTTTTTTTTTTTTTTGATGTATTGTAGAGATGAGGTCTCACCAAGTTTCCCAGGTGGGTCTCAAACCCACGGGCTCAGGCAATTCACTCACCTCAGCCTCCCAAGGTGCAGGATTATAGGCTGAGCCACTGAGCCCGGCTAACCCCCATACTTAATTGTTCCAATATAGCTGTCATCTTGCTGATATGATAAATATGATCTACAAACGTTATATAAAATTAACTCTCTTTTAAAAAAAGACAAAAAAGATCTCTAGTTACTTTTGTTTGGGGAATTACAGCCCTAATAGCTATTACTACTTCGGTAACAGTTTCAACTGTAGTTCTAGTTCAGGGAGTTCACACGGCTGCTTTTACTGATCGGTTATCTAAAAATGTCTCTATAGCTTTAGCTACCCAAAAAATTATTAATCAAAAGTTAAAAAACAGAGTTAATACTTTAGAAAAAGCGGTTCTAACTATAAGACAAAAACTTATAAACTTAAAAATTAGGCTGGCTCTTTGATGTCACTCTGAGTTTAAATGGCTTTGCCTCACTCCTTTAGAGATAAATAAATCTGTCCACATATGAGACAAGATTAAAAATCATATTCTTGAAATTTGGAATCATTCGGACTTGAGTATAGACTTTACTAAATTACATCAAAAAGTCCTAGACCTGACGATTGCTGAAAAGCAATTCTGGCCTACCACATTGGCCCATTGTATAATTAATAATTTTTCTTCATTCATTAATCAAAAATTGTTAATGTCTATACTCATTAACACAAAAATTTGTAGAACAGTGATTCTTTTGTCTACTTCCGATCGTCTTCAGAGTGTTAAAAAAACATATCTCAGCTGGTCTCAGTGGCTCAGCCTGTAATCCCGCACCTTTGGGAGGCTGAGGTGAGTGGATTGCCTGAGCCCATGGGTTCGAGACCCGCCTGGGCAGCAAGACCTCATCTCTACAATAAATCAAAAAAATCAGCCGGGAGTGGTAGTGCATACCTGTAATTCCGGCTACTAGGAAGGCTGAGGCGGAACGATCACCGGAGCCCAGCAGGTGAGGCTGCGGTGGCCGGGAGCAGCCACTGCACTCCAGTCTGGGCGACTGAG